>NW_023277330.1:0-56379 GCF_003668045.3 Cricetulus griseus | reverse complement strand
GGGGAGATAAAATCTCATTTAGGCAATGCAAGGCAAGGCAAGGAAAGGAAAGGCAATGCAATGTAAGGACAGTCATGGATTTTCTATAGATTTATTGGGATGATAGAGTCTCACATAGGGAAGGCAAGGCACGGAAATGCAAGGCAGGGCAGGGCAAGGCAAAGCAAGGCATGGCAGGGTATGGATTTTTTTTTTGATATGGTTGGGGAGATGGAATATCATTTAGGCAAGGCAATGCAAGGCAAGGCAATGCAAGGCATGAATATTCTTTCTTATTGGTGTGGAGAGAGTGTCTCATTAATGCAATGCAAGGCAATTAAAGTCAAGGCAAGGCAAGGCAAGGCAAGGTACCACATTGCATGGATTTTCTTTATATTTGGTTGGAGTCGACGAATATCATTTAGGCAAGGAAGGCAAAGAATGGGAATGCCAGGGAAGGCATGGGAAGGCATGGATTTTCTTTAGATTTGATTGGGGCGATAGAATCTCATTTAGGCAAGGCAATGCAAGGCAAAGCAATGCAAGGCATGGATATTCTTTCTTATTGGTTGGGGGGAGAGAGTCTAATTTAGGCAAGGCAAGGCAAGGAAATGCAAGGCAAGGCAAGGCAGGGCAAGATAAGGGATGGACTTTCACTAGATTTGGTTGGGGATATAGAATCTAATTTAGGGAAGACAAGGAAAGGCAATGCAAGGAATGGCATGGAGTTTATTTAGATTCGATTGGGGATATAGAACCTCTTTTAGGAAAGCCAGGCAAGACAGGGGAAGGCAAGGCAAGGCAAGGCAAGGCAAGGCATGGATTTTCTTTAGATTTGGATGGGGAGATAGATTCTCATTTAGGCAAGCAATATAAGGCATGTCAAGGCAAGGCATGTATATTCTTTCTTATTTGTTTGGGAGATAGAGTCTCATTAAGGCAAGGAAAGGCAAAAAATGCAAGGCAAGTCAATGCAAGGCAAGGCAAGGCAAGGATTTTCATTAGATTTGCTTGGGGATATAGAATTTAATTTAGGCAAGACAAGGCAAGGCAAGGCAAGGCAAGGAAGGGGATGGAGTTACTTTAGATTCGATTGGGGAGATAGAACTTCTTTTAGGAAGGCAAGGCAAGACATGGTAAGGCAACGCAGGTAAGTATGGCAAGGCAAGGGAAGGAAAGGCAAAACAAGGCATAGATTTTGTTTATATTAATTGGGGAGATAGAATCTCTGTTGGGAAAGGCAAGGCAAGGTAAGGCAAAAGTGGCAAGGCAAAGAAGCACAAGGCATGGATTTTGATTATATTTGGTGGGCACAACAAATATCATTAGTCAACGCAGGTAAAGAATGGCAAGACAAGGCCAGGCAAGGAAGGCATGGATTTTCTTTAGATTTGGTTGGGAAGATAGAATCTCATTTAGGCAAGGCAATGCAATGCAAGGCAAGGCAAAGCATGAATATTCTTTCTTATTGGTTGGGGACAGAGAGTCTCATTTAGGCAAGGCAAGGCAAGGAAATACAAGGCAAGACAAGGCAAGGCAAGGCATGGATTTTCTTTAGATTTGGTTGGGCAGAAAAAAATCTCATTTGGGCATGGCAAGGCTAGGCAAGGCAAGAAAAGGAAAGGCAATGCAATGTAAGGACATTCATGGATTTTCTGTAGATTTTTTGGAAGATAGAGTCTCATTTAGGCAAGGCAAGGCAGGGAAAGGCAAGGCAAGGCAAGGCAAAGCAAAGCAAGGCAAGGCAAGGCATGGATTTTCTTTTAATTTAGTTGTGGAGATAGAATGTCATTTAGGCAAGACAAGGCAAGGAGAGTCAAGGCAATGCTCCAGAAGGCATGGATTTTCTTTAGATTTGGTTGGGGAGATAGAATCTCAGTTAGCAAGGCAATGCAACACAAGTCAAGGCATGAATATTCTGTCTCATTAGTTGCAAAGAGAGAGTCTCATTTAGACAAGGCATGGCAAGGAAATGTAAGGAGAGGAAAGGCAAGTCATTTGTTTTTTTAGATTGGGTTGGGGAGATAAAATCTCTTTAGGCAAGGCAAGGCCATGCAATTTTAGCAATGTCATGTATTTTTCTATAGATTTTTGGGGGAGATAGAATCTCCTTTAGGCAAGACAAGACAAGGAAAGGCAATGAACAGCTTGCATTTTCTTTAGATGGGGTTGGGGAGATTGAATCTTATAAATCCAAGGCAAGGCAAGGCAAGGGAAGGCATGGGATGCTTTAGATTTGGTTGGGGAGATAGAATCTCTGTTAGGAAAGGCAAGGCAAGGCAAGGCAAAAATGGGAAGGCAAAGAAGCACAAGGCATGAATTTTGTTTATATTTCGTGGGGACAACAAATATCATTAGTCAATGCAGATAAAGTATGGCAAGACAAGGCCAGGCAAGGAAGGCATGGATTTTCTTTAGATTTGGTTGGGGAGATAGAATCTCATTTAGGCAAGGCAATGCAATTCAAGGCAAGGAAAGGCATGAATATTCTTTCTTATTGGATGGGGACAGAGAGTCTCATTTAGGCAAGGCAAGGCAAGGAAAAGCAAGGCAAGGGAAGGCAAGGCCAAGCAAGGCATGGATTTTCTTTAGATTATGTGGGGGAGAAAAAAATCTCATTTAGGCTATTCAAGGCAAGGCAAGGAAAGGAAAGGCAATGCAATGTAAGGACAGTCATGGATTTTCTATCGATATTTTGGGAAGATAGAGACTCATTTAGGCAAGGCAAGGCAGGGAAATGCGAGTAAGGCAAGTCAAGGCAAAGCATGGCAAGGCAAGGCAATGCAAGGCAAGTCATGGATTTTCTTTTAATTTAGTTGTGGAGATAGAATGTCATTTAGGCAATACAAGGCAATGCACGGCAAGGCAAGGCAAGGCAAGTCATGGATTTTCTTTTCATTTAGTTGGGGAGATAGAAAGTCATTTAGGCAAGACAAGGCAAGGCAAGGCAAGGAAAGGCATGCAGTGTCTTTAGATTTGATTGGAGAGATGGAATCTCCTTTAGGAATTGCAAGGCAAGGCATGGAAATTCAAGGAAGGCAAGGCAAGGGAAGGCAAGGCACCACAAGGTATAGATTGTCTTTATATTTGGCTGAAGAGGTAGAAACACATTTAGGCAATACAAGGAAAGGCAAGGCAAGGCAAGGCCTGGATTTTCTTTAGATTTGGTTGGGGAGAAAAAATCTCATTTAGGCTATTCAAGGCAAGGCAAGGAAAGGAAAGGGAATGCAATGTAAGGACAGTCATGGATTTTCTATCGATTTTTTTGGGAAGATAGAGACTCATTTTGGCAAGGCAAGGCAGGGAAATGCAAGCCAGGCAAGTCAAGGCAAAGCAAGGCAAGGCTAGGCAATGCAAGGCAAGTCATGGATTTTCTTTTAATTTAGATGGTTAGATAGAATGTCATTTAGGCAATACAAGGTAATTCAAGGAAATGCAAAGCAAGGCAAGGCTAGGCAAGGCATGGATTTTCTTTAGATTTGGTTTGGGAGAAAAAATCTCATTTAGGCATGGCATGGCAAGGCAAGTCAAAGAAAGGAAAGGCTATGCAATGTAAGGACATTCATGGATTTTCTGTAGATTTTTATTGGAAGATAGAGTCTCATTTTGGCAAGGCAAGGCAGGGAAATGCAAGGGAAGGCATGGCAAGGCAAAGCAAGGCAAGGCAAGGCAAGGCAAGTCATGGAGATTCTTTTAATTTAGTTGGGGAGATAGATTGTCATTTAGGCAAGACAAGTCAAGTCAAGGCAAGGCAATGCTCCAGAAGGCATGGATTTTCTTTAGATTTGGTTGGGGAGATTGATCTCAGTTAGCAAGGCAATGCAACGGAAGTCAAGGCATGAATATTCTGTCTCATTAGTTGCAAAGAGAGAGTCTCATTTAGACAAGGCAAGGCAAGGAAATGTAAGGCGAGGCAAGGCAAGTCATGGGTTTTCTTTAGATTGGGTTGGGGTGATAAAATCTCTTTAGGAAAGACAAGGCCATGCAATTTAAGCAACACCATGTATTTTTCTATAGATTTTTTGGGGAGATAGAATCTCCTTTAGGCAAGACAAGGCAAGGAAAGGCAATGAACAGTTAGCATTTTCTTTAGATGTGGTTGGGGAGATACAATCTTATAAATCCAAGGCAAGGCAAGGCAAGGGAAGGCATGGGATGCTTTAGATTTGGTTGGGGAGATAGAACCTCTGTTAGGAAAGGCAAGGCAAAAATGGGAAGGCAAAGAAGCACAAGGCATGGATTTTGTTTATATTTGGTGGGGACAACAAATATCATTAGTCAATGCAGGTAAAGAATGGCAAGACAAGCTCAGGCAAGGAAGGCATGGATTTTCTTTAGATTTGGTTGGGGAGATAGAATCTCATTTAGGCAAGGCAATGCAATGCAAGGCAAGGGAAGGCATGAATATTCTTTCTTATTGGTTGGGGACAGAGAGTCTCATTTAGGCAAGGCAAGGCAAGGAAATACAAGGCAAGGCAAGGCAAGGCAAGGCAAGGCATGGATTTTCTTTAGATTTGGTTGGGAAGAAAAAATCTCATTTAGCCAATTCAAGGCAAGGCAAAGAAAGGAAAGGCAATGCAATGTAAGGACAGTCATGGATTTTCTATCGATTTTTTTGGGAAGATAGAGACTCATTTAGGCAAGGCAAGGCAGGGAACTGCGAGCAAGGGAAATTATGGCAAAGCAAGGCAAGGCAAGGCAATACAAGGCAAGTCATGGATTTTCTTTTAATTTAGATGGGGAGATAGAATATCATTTAGGCAATACAAGGCAAAGCAAGGCAAGGCAAGGCAAGGCAATTCATGGATTTTCTTTTAATTTAGTTGCGGAGATAGAATGTCATTTAGGCAAGACAAGGCAATGCAAGGCAAGGAAAGGCATGCAGTGTCTTTATATTTGATTGGAGAGATGGAATCTCCTTTAGGAAATGCAAGGCAAGGCATGGAAATTCAAGGCAAGGCAAGGCAAGGCACCACAAGGCATAGATTGTCTTTATATTTGGCTGGAGAGGTAGAATCGCATTTAGGCAATACAAGGAAAGGCAAGGCAAGGAAATGCATGGATTTTCTTTAGATTTGTTTGTGGAGATAGAATCTCATTTAGGATTGCAATGCAAGACAAGGCCACACAATGTATGAATATTCTTTCTTATTGGTGGGGACAGAGAGTCTCATTTAGGAAAGGCAAGATAAGGAAATGCAAGTCAAGCAAGGCAAGGCAATGCATGGGTTTCTTTAGATTTCGTTGTGTAAAAAGATTGCATTTTCCCAAGACAAGGCAAGGCAATGCATGGAAAGCCTTGGTTTTTCCTTAGTTTTTTTGGGTAGATAGAATCTCCTTTAGGTAAAGCAAGGCAAGGCAAGGCAATGCAAGGCAAGGCAAGGCAAGGCATGGATTTTCTTTGGATTTGGTTGGGGAGAACATGTCTCATTTAGGCATGGCAAGGCAAGGCAAGGCAAGGAAAGGAAAGGAAAGGCAATGCAATTTAAGGACAGTCATGTATTTTCTATAGATTGTTTTGGGAAGATAGAGTCTCATTTAGGCAAGGCAATGCAGGGAAAGCAAGGCAAGGCAAGGCAAGTCAAGGCAAAGCAAGGCAAGGCAAGGCAAAGCATGGATTTTCTTTTAATTTAGTTGGGGAAATAGAATGTCATTTAGGCAAGACAAGGCAAGGCAAGGCAAGGCACTACAAGGCATAGATTGTCTTTATATTTGGCTGGGGAGATAGAATCACATTTAGGCAATACAAGGAAAGGCAAGGCAAGGAAATGCATGGATTTTCTTTAGATTTGGTTCGGCAGATAGAATCACATTACCAGGCAGGGCAAGGCATGGATATTCTGTCTTATTAGTTGCGGAGAGAGATTCTCATTTAGTCAAGGCAAGGCAAGGAAATACAAGGCGAAGCAACGCAAGTAATGGATTTTCTTTAGATTGGGTTGGGGAGATAAAATCTCTTTAGGCATGGCAAGTCCATGCAATTTAAGCAACATCATGTATTTTTCTATAGATTTTTGGAGGAGATAGAATCTCATTTAGTCCAGACAAGGCAAGGAAAGGCAAGGAACGGCTTGGATTTCCTTTAGATGTGGTTGGGAAGAGAGAATCTCATTAAGCCAAGGCCAGGCAAGGCAAGGCAATGCAGGGCAAGGCACCACAATACATGGATTTTCTTTATATTTGGTTGGAGACAAATAAGCTCATTTAGAGAAGGAATGCAAGGCATGGAAAGGCAAGGCAATGCAAGGCAAGGCAAGGCATGGATTATCTTTAGATTTGGTTGGATAGATATATTCTCCTTTAGGAAAGGCAAGGCAATTAAAGTCAAGGCAAGGCAAGGCAAGGCAAGGTACCATATTGCATGGATTTACTTTATATTTGGTTGGAGTCGACGAATATCATTTAGGCAAGGAAGGCAAAGAATGGGAATGCCAGGCAAGGTATGGGAAGGCATGGATTTTCTTTAGATTTGATTGGGGCGATAGAATCTCATTTAGGCAAGGCAATGCAAGGCAAAGCAATGCAAGGCATGGATATTCTTTCTTATTGGTTGGGGAGAGAGAGTCTAATTTAGGCAAGGCAAGGCAAGGAAATGCAAGGCAAGGCAAGGCAGGGCAAGATAAGGGATGGACTTTCACTAGATTTGGTTGGGGATATAGAATCTAATTTAGGGAAGACAAACAAAGGCAATGCAGGGAATGGCATGGAGTTTATTTAGATTCGATTGGGGATATAGAACCTCTTTTAGGAAAGCCAGGCAAGACAGGGGAAGGCAAGGCAAGGCAAGGCAAGGCAAGGCAAGGCAAGGCATGGATTTTCTTTAGATTTGGATGGGGAGATAGATTCTCATTTAGGCAAGCAATATAAGGCATGTCAAGGCAAGGCATGTGTATTCTTTCTTATTTGTTTGGGAGATAGAGTCTCATTAAGGCAATGAAAGGCAAAAAACGCAAGGCAAGGCAAGGCAATGCAAGGCAAGTCAAGGCAAGGATTTTCATTAGATTTGCTTGGGGATATAGAATTTAATTTAGGCAAGACGAGGCAAGGCAAGGCAAGGCAAGGAAAGGCATGGAGTTACTTTAGATTCGATTGGGGAGATAGAACTTCTTTTAGGAAGGCAAGGCAAGACATGGTAAGGCAACGCAGGTAAGTATGGCAAGGCAAGGGAAGGAAAGGCACAACAAGGCATAGATTTTCTATATATTAATTGGGGAGATAGAATCTCTGTTGGGAAAGGCAAGGCAAGGTAGGGCAAAAGTGGCAAGGCAAAGAACCACAAGGCATGGATTTTGATTATATTAGGTGCGCACAACAAATATCATTAGTCAACACAGGTAAAGAATGGCAAGACAATTCCAGGCAATGAAGGCATGGATTTTCTTTAGATTTGGTTGGGGAGATAGAATCTCATTTAGGCAAGGCAATGCAATGCAAGGCAAGGCAAAGCATGAATATTCTTTCTTATTGGTTGGGGACAGAGAGTCTCATTTAGGCAAGGCAAGGCAAGGAAATGCAAGGCAAGGCAAGGCAAGGCATGGATTTTCTTTAGAATTGGTTGGGCAGAAAAAATCTCATTTAGGCATGGCAAGGCTAGGCAAGGCAAGGAAAGGAAAGGCAATGCAATGTAAGGACATTCATGGATTTTCTGTAGATTTTTTTGGGGAAGATAGAGTCTCATTTAGGCAAGGCAAGGCAGGGAAATGCAAGGCAAGGCAAGGCAAGGCAAAGCAAGGCAAGGCAAGGCAAGGCAAGTCATGCAGTTTCTTTTAATTTAGTTGGGGAGATAGATTGTCATTTAGGCAAGACAAGTCAAGGCAAGGCAAGGAAATGCTCCAGAAGGCATGGATATTCTTTAGATTTGGTTGGGGAGATAGATCTCAGTTAGCAAGGCAATGCAACACAAATCAAGGCATGAATATTCTGTCTCATTAGTTGCGAAGAGAGTGTCTCATTTAGACAAGGCAAGGCAAGGAAATGCAAGGCGAGGCAAGGCAAGTCATGGATTTTTTTAGATTGGGTTGGGGAGATAAAATCTCTTTAGGCAAGGCAAGGCCATGCAATTTATGCAACACCATGTATTTTTATAGAAATTTTTTGGTTAGATAGAATCTCATTTAGGCAACACAAGGCAAGGAAAGGCAATGAACAGCTTGCATTTTTTTAGATGTGTTTGGGGAGATAGAATCTTATTAATCCAAGGCAAGGCAAGGCAAGGAAAGGGAAGTCATGGGATGTTTCAGATTTGGTTGGGGAGATAGAACCTCTGTTAGGAAAGGCAAGGCAAGGCAAGGCAAAACGGGAAGGCAAAGAAGCACAGGGCATGGATTTTGTTTATATTTGGTGGGGACAACAAATATCATTAGTCAATGCAGGTAAAGTATGGCAAGAGAAGCTCAGGCAAGGAAGACATGGATTTTCTTTAGATTTGGTTGGGGAGATAGAATCTCATTTAGGCAACACAAGGCAAGGAAAGGCAATGAACAGCTTGCATTTTCTTTAGATGTGGTTGGGGAGATAGAATCTTATTAATCCAAGGCAAGGCAAGGCAAGGGAAGTCATGGGATGTTTTAGATTTGGTTGGGGAGATAGAACCTCTGTTAGGAAAGGCAAGGCAAGGCAAGGCAAAAATGGGAAGGCAAAGAAGCACAAGGCATGGATTTTGTTTATATTTGGTAGGGACAACAAATATCATTAGTCAATGCAGGTAAAGAATGGCAAGACAATTCCAGGCAAGGAAGGCATGGATTTTCTTTAGATTTGGTTGGGGAGATAGAATCTCATTTAGGCAAGGCAATGCAATGCAAGGCAAGGCAAGGCATGAATATTCTTTCTTATTGGTTGGGGACAGAGAGTCTCATTTAGGCAAGGCAAGGCAAGGAAATGCAAGGCAAGGCATGGCAAGGCAAAGCATGGATTTTCTTTAGATTTGGTCGGGGAGAAGAAAATCTCATTTAGGCATGGCAAGGCAAGGCAAGGAAAGGAAAGGAAAGGCAATGCAATGTAACGACATTCATGGATTTTCTGTAGATTTTTTTGGGAAAATAGAGACTCATTTACACAAGGCAAGGCAGGGAAATGCAAGGGAAGGCAATGCAAGGCAAAACAAGGCAAGGCAAGGCTTGGATTTTCTTTTAATTTAGTTGTGGAGATAGAATGTCATTTAGGCAAGAAAAGGCAAGGAGAGTCAAGGCAATGCTCCAGAAGGCATGGATTTTCTTTAGATTTGGTTGGGGAGATAGAATCTCTGTTAGGAAAGGCAAGGCACGGCAAGGCAAAAATGGCATGGCAAAGAAGCACAAGGCATGAATTTTGTTTATATTTGGTGGTGACAACAAATATCATTAGTCAATGCAGGTAAAGAATGGCAATACAAGGCCAGACAAGGACGGCATGGATTTACTTTAGATTTGGTTGGGGAGATAGAATCTCATTTAGTCAAGTCAATGCAATGCAAGGCAAGGCAAGGCATGAATATTCTTTCTTATTGGTTGGGGACAGAGTGTCTCATCTGGGCAAGGCAAGGCAAGGCAAGGAAATGCAAGGCAAGGCCAGGCAAGGCAAGGCAAGGCATGGATTTTCTTTAGATTTGGTTGTGGAGAAAAAATCTCATTTAGCCAATTCAAGTCAAGGCAAGGCAAGGAAAGGAAAGGCAATGCAATTTAAGGACAGTCATGGATTTTCTATCGATTTTTTTGGGAAAATAGATACTCATTTAAGCAAGGCGAGGCAGGGAAATGCGAGTAAGGCAAGTCAAGGCAACGCAAGGCAAGGCAAGGCAATGCAAGGCATGTCATGGATATTCTTTTAATTTAGATGGGGAGATAGAATGTCATTTAGACAATACAAGGCAATGCAATGCAAGGCAAGGCAAGTCATGGATTTTCTTTTAATTTAGTTGGGGAGATAGAAAGTCATTTAGGCAAGACAAGGCAAGGCAAGGCAAGGAAAGGCATGCAGTGTCTTTTGATTTGATTGGAGAGATGGAATCTCCTTTAGGAAATGCAAGGAAAGGCATGGAAATTCAAGGCAAGGCAAGGCAAGGGAAGCCAATGCTCCACAAGGTATAGATTGTCTTTATATTCGGCTGGAGAGGTAGAATCACATTTAGGCAATACAACAAAAGCCAAGGCAAGGAAAGGCATGGATTTTCTTTAGATTTGTTTGCGGAGATAGAATCTCATTTAAGAAGGCAATGCAAGGCAAGTCAACACAATGCATGAATATTCTTTCTTATTGGTGTGGACAGAGAGTCTCATTTAGGCAAGGCAAGGCAAGGAAGTGCAAGGCAAGGCAAGGCAAGGCATGGCAAGACAAGGCAAGGCATGGATTTTCTTTGGATTTGGCTGGGGAGATAGAATCTCATTTAGGCAAGGCAATGCAATGCAAGGAAAGGCAAGGCATGAATATTCTTTCTTATTGGTTGGGGACAGAGAGTCTCATTTAGGCAAGGCAAGGCAAGGAAATGCAAGGCAAGGCAAGGAAAGGCAAGGCATGGATTTTCTTTAGATTTGGTTGGGGAGAAAAAATCTCATTTAAGCATGGCAAGGCAAGGCAAGGCAAGGAAAGGCTATGCAATGTAAGGACATTCATGGATTTTCTTAGATTTTTATGGGAAGATAGAGTCTCATTTAGGCAAGGCAAGGCAGGGAAATGCAAGGCAAGGCAAGGCAAGGCAAGGCAAGTCATGGAGTTTATTTAATTTAGTAGGGGAGATAGATTGTCATTTAGGCAAGACAAGTCAAGGCAAGGCAAGGCAATGCTCCAGAAGGCATGGATTTTCTTTAGATTTGGTTGGGGAGATAGATCTCAGTTAGCAAGGCAATGCAACACAAGTCAAGGAATGAATATTCTGTCTCATTAGTTGCGAAGAGAGTGTCTCATTTAGACAAGGCAAGGCAATGAAATGCAAGGCGAGGCAAGGCAAGTCATGGGTTTTTTTTAGATTGGGTTGGGGAGATAAAATCTCTTTAGGCAAGGCAAGGCCATGCAATTTAAGCAGCGCCATGTATTTTTGTATAAATTTTTTGGGGAGATAGAATCTCATTTAGGCAACACAAGGCAAGGAAAGGCAATGAACGGCTTGCATTTTCTTTAGATGTGGTTGGGGAGATAGAATCTTATTAATCTAAGGCAAGGCAAGGCAAGGCAAGGCAAGGCAAGGCAAGGCAAGGCAAGGGAAGGCATGGGAAGTTTTAGATTTGGTTGGGGAGATAGAACCTCTGTTAGGAAAGGCAAGGCAAGGCAAGGCAAAAATGGGAAGGCAAAGAAGCACAAGGCATGGATTTTGTTTATATTTGATAGGGACAATAAATATCATTATTCAATGCAGGTAAAGTATGGCAAGACAAGGCCAGGCAATGAAGGTATGGATTTTCTTTAGATTTGGTTGGGGAGATAGAATCTCATTTAGGTAAGGCAATGCAATGCAAGGCATGGCAAGGCATGAATATTCTTTCTTATTGGTTGCGGACAGAGAGTCTCATTTATTCAAGGCAAGGCAAGGAAATACAAGGCAAGGCAAGGCAAGGCAAAGCATGGATTTTCTTTAGATTTGGTTGGGGAGAAGAAAATCTCATTTAGGCATGGCAAGGCAAGGCAAGGCAAGGAAAGGAAAGGCAATGCAATGTAAGGACATTCATGGATTTTCTGTAGATTTTTTTGGGAAAATAGAGTCTCATTTAGGCAAGGCAATGCACGGAAATGCAAGAGAAGGCAAGGCAAGGCAAAACAAGGCAAGGCAAGGCAAGGCAAGGCATGGATTTTCTTTTAATTTAGTTGTGGAGATAGAATGTCATTTAGGAAAGACAAGGCAAGGAGAGTCAAGGCAATGCTCCAGAAGGCATGGATTTTCTTTAGATTTGGTTGGGGAGATAGAATCTCTGTTAGGAAAAGCAAGGCAAGGCAAGGCAAAAATGGCATGGCAAAGAAGCACAAGACATGAATTTTGTTTATATTTGGTAGGGACAACAAATATCATTAGTCAATGCAGGTAAAGTATGGCAAGCCAAGGCCAGACAAGGAAGGCATGGATTTACTTTAGATTTGGTTGGGGAGATAGAATCTCATTTAGGCAAGTCAATGTAATGCAAGGCAAGGCATGGCATGAATATTCTTTCTTATTGGTTGGGGACAGAGAGTCTCATTTAGGCAAGGCAAGGCAAGGCAAGGCAAGGCAATGCAAGTCAAGGCAAGGCAAGGCAAGGCAAGGCATGGATTTTCTTTAGTTTTGGTTGTGGAGAAAAAATCTCATTTAGCCAATTCAAGGCAAGGCAAGGAAAGGAAAGGTAATGCAATTTAAGGACAGTCATGGATTTTCTATCAATTTTTTTGGGAAAATAGAGACTCATTTAGGCAAGGCAAGGCAGGGAAATGCGAGTAAGGCAAGTCAAGGCAACGCAAGGCAAGGCAAGGCAATGCAAGGCAAGTAATGGATTTTCTTTGAAATTAGATGGGGAGATAGAATGTCATTTAGGCAATACAAGGCAATGCAATGCAAGGCAAGGCAAGGCAAGGCAAGTCATGGATTTTCTTTTAATTTAGTTGGGGAGATAGAATGTCATTTAGGCAAGACAAGGCAAGGCAAGGCAAGGAAAGGCATGCAGTGTCTTTATATTTGATTGGAGAGATGGAATCTCCTTTAGGAAATGCAAGGCAAGGCGTGGAAATTCAAGGCAAGGCAAGGCAAGGGAAGGGAAGGCAAGGCAACACAAGGCATAGATTGTCTTTATATTTGGCTGGAGAGGTAGAATCGCATTTAGCCAATACAAGGAAAGGCAAGGCAAGGAGAGGCATGGATTTTCTTTAGATTTGTTTGTGGAGATAGAATCTTATTTAAGAAGGCAATGAAAGGCAAGGCAACACAATGCATGAATATTCTTTCTTATTGGTGTGGACAGAGAGTCTCATTTAGGCAAGGCAAGGCAAGGAAATGCAAGGCAAGGCAAGGCAATGCAAGGCAAGGCAAGGCATGGATTTTTTTGGATTTGGTTGGGGAGATAGAATCTCATTTATGCAAGGCAATGCAATGCAAGGCAAGGCAAGGCATGAATATTCTTTCTTATTGGTTGGGGACAGAGAGTCTCATTTAGGCAGGGCAAGGCAAGGAAATGTAAGGCAAGGCAAGGAAAGGCAAGGCATGGATTTTCTTTAGATTTGGTTGGGGAGAAAAAATCTCATTTAAGCATGGCAAGGCAGGGCAAGGCAAGGCAAGGAAAGGCTATGCAATATAAGGACATTCATGGATTTTCTTAGATTTTTATGGGAAGATCGAGTCTCATTTAGGCAAGGCAAGGTAGGGAAATGCAAGGCAACTCAAGGCAAGCAAGGCAAGGCAAGTCATGGAGTTTCTTTTAATTTAGTTGTGGAGATAGATTGTCATTTAGGCAAGACAAGTCAAGGCAAGGCAAGGCAATGCCCCAGAATGCATGAATTTTCTTTAGATTTGGTTGGGGAGATAGATCTCAGTTAGCAAGGCAATGCAACACAAGTCAAGACATTAATATTCTGTCTCATTAGTTGCGAAGAGATTGTCTCATTTAGACAAGGCAAGGCAAGGAAATGGAAGGCGAGGCAAGGCAAGTCATGGGTTTTTTTAGATTGGGTTGGGGAGATAAAATCTCTTTAGGCAAGGCAAGGCCATGCAATTTAAACAACGCCATATATTTTTGTATAAATTTTTTGGGGAGATAGAATCTCATTTAGGCAACACAAGGCAAGGAAAGGCAATGAACAGCTTGCATTTTCTTTAGATTTGGTTGGGGAGATAGAATCTTATTAAACAAAGGCAAGGCAAGGCAAGGCAAGGGAAGTCATGGGATGTTTTGGATTTGGTTGGGGAGATAGAACCTCTGTTAGGAAAGGCAAGGCAACTCAAGGCAAGGCAAAAATGGGAAGGCAAAGAAGCACAAGGCATGGATTTTGTTTATATTTGGTGGGGACAACAAATATCATTAATCAATGCAGGTAAAGTATGGCAAGACAAGCTCAGGAAAGGAAGGCATGGATTTTCTTTAGATTTGGTTGGGGAGATAGAATCTCATTTAGTCAACACAAGGCAAGGAAAGGCAATGAACAGCTTGCATTTTCTTTAGATGTGGTTGGGGAGATAGAATCTTATTAATCCAAGGCAAGGCAAGGCAAGGGAAGTCATGGGATGTTTTAGATTTGGTTGGGGAGATAGAACCTCTGTTAGGAAAGTCAAGGCAAGGCAAGGCAAGGCAAAAATGGGAAGGCAAAGAAGCACACGGCATGGATTTGGTTTATATTTGGTAGGGACAACAAATATCATTAGTCAATGCAAGTAAAGTATGGCAAGACAAGGCCAGGCAAGGAAGGCATGGATTTTCTTTAGATTTGGTTGGGGAGATAGAATCTCATTTAGGCAAGTCAATGCAATGCAAGGCAAGGCAAGGCATGAATATTCTTTCTTATTGGTTGGGGACAGAGAGTCTCATTTAGGCAAGGCAAGGCAAGGCAAGGAAATGCAAGGCAAGGCAAGGCAAGGCAGGGCAAGGCATGGATTTTGTTTAGATTTGGTTGTGGAGAAAAAATCTCATTTAGCCAATTTAAGGCAAGGCAAGGAAAGGAAAGGTAATGCAATGTAAGGACAGTCATGGATTTTCTATCGATTTTTTTGGGAAAATAGAGACTCATTTAAGCAAGGGAAGGCAGGGAAATGCGAGTAAGGCAAGTCAAGGCAAAGCAAGGCAAGGCAAGGCAATGCAAGGCAAGTCATGGATATTGTTTGAATTTAGACGGGGGAGATAGAATGTTATTTAGGCAATACAAGGCAATGCAATGCAAGGCAAGGCAAGGCAAGTCATGGATTTTCTTTTAATTTAGTTGGAGAGATAGAAAGTCATTTAGGCAAGACAAGGCAAGTCAAGGCAAGGCAAGGAAAGGCATGCAGTGTCTTTAGATTTGAATGGAGAGATGGAATCTCCTTTAGGAAATCCAAGGCAAGGCATGGAATTTCAAGGCAAGGCAAGGCAAGGGAAGGCAAGGCACCAAAATGGATAGATTGTCTTTATATTCGGCTGGAGAGGTAGAATCACATTTAGGCAATACAACAAAAGGCAAGGCAAGGAAAGGCATGGATTTTCTTTAGATTTGTTTGCGGAGATAGAATCTCATTTAAGAAGGCAATGCAAGGCAAGGCAACACAATGCATGAATATTGTTTCTTATTGGTGTGGACAGAGAGTCTCATTTAGGCAAGGCAAGGCAAGGAAATGCAAGGCAAGGCAAGGAAAGGCAAGGCATGGATTTTCTTTATTTGGTTGGGGAGAAAAAATCTCATTTAAGCATGGCAAGTCAAGGAAAGCCAAGGCAAGGAAAGGCTATGCAATGTAAGGACATTCATGGATTTTCTTAGATTTTTATGGGAAGATAGATTCTCATTTAGGCAAGGCAAGGCAAGGAAATGCAAGGCAAGGCAAGGCAAGGCTAGGCAAGGCAAAGCAAGGCAAGGCAAAACAAGGCAAGGCAAGTCATGGAGTTTCTTTTAATTTAGTTGTGGAGATAGATTGAAATTTAGGCAAGACAAGCCAAGGCAAGGCAAGGCAATGCTCCAGAAGGCATGGATTTTCTTTAGATTTGGTTGGGGAGATAGATCTCAGTTAGCAAGGCAATGTATCACAAGTCAAGGCATGAATATTCTGTCTCATTAGTTGCGAAGAGAGTGTCTCATTTAGACAAGGCAATGCAAGGAAATGCAAGTCGAGGCAAGGCAAGGCAAGGCATGGATTTTTTTAGATTGGGTTGGGGAGATAAAATCTCTTTAGGCAAGGGAAGGCCATGCAATTTAAGCAGCGCCATGTATATTTGTATAAATTTTTTGGGGAGATAGAATCTCATTTAGGCAACACAAGGCAAGGAAAGGCAATGAACAGCTTGCATTTTCTTTAGATGTGGTTGGGGA
This sequence comes from Cricetulus griseus, assembly GCF_003668045.3. Taxonomy (NCBI): domain Eukaryota; kingdom Metazoa; phylum Chordata; class Mammalia; order Rodentia; family Cricetidae; genus Cricetulus; species Cricetulus griseus. Next base: position 40,482 of record NW_023277330.1, on the reverse strand, counting down.
GATAGAATCTTATTAATCAAAGGCAAGGCAAGGCAAGGCAAGGCAAGGGAAGTCATGGGATGTTTTAGATTTGGTTGGGGAGATAGAACCTCTGTTAGGAAAGGCAAGGCAAGGCAAGGCAAAAATGGGAAGGTAAAGAAGCACAAGGCATGGATTTTGTTTATATTTGGTGGGGACAACAAATATCATTAGTCAATGCAGGTAAAGTATGGCAAGACAAGCTCAGGCAAGGAAGGCATGGATTTTCTTTAGATTTGGTTGGGGAGATAGAATCTCATTTAGTCAACACTAGGCAAGGAAAGGCAATGAACAGCTTGCATTTTCTTTAGATGTGGTTGGGGAGATAGAATCTTATTAATCCAAGGCAAGGCAAGGCAAGAGAATGCACGGGAAGTTTTAGATTTGGTTGGGGAGATAGAACCTCTGTTAGGAAAGGCAAGGCAAGGCAAAGCAAAAATGGGAAGGCAAAGAAGCACAAGGCATGGATTTTGTTTATATTTGGTAGGGACAATAAATATCATTAGTCAATGCAGGTAAAGTATGGCAAGACAAGGCCAGGCAAAGAAGGTATGGATTTTCTTTAGATTTGGTTGGGGAGATAGAATCTCATTTAGGCAAGGCAATGCAATGCAAGGCATGACAAGGCATGAATATTCTTTCTTATTGGTTGGGGACAGAGAGTCTCATTTAGGCAAGGCAAGGCAAGGGAATACAAGGCAAGGCAATGCAAGGCAAAGCATGGATTTTCTTTAGATTTGGTTGGGGAGAAGAAAATCTCATTTAGGCATGGCAAGGCAAGGCAAGGCAAGGAAAGGAAAGGCAATGCAATGTAAAGACATTCATGGATTTTCTGTAGATTTTTTTGGGAAGATAGAGTCTCATTTAGGCAAGGCAAGGCAGGGAAATGCAAGGGAAGGCAAGGCAAGGCAAGGCAAAACAAGGCAAGGCAAGGCAAGGCAAGGCATGGATTTTCTTTTAATTTAGTTGTGGAGATAGAATGTCATTTAGGCAAGACAAGGCAAGGAGTGTCAAGGCAATGCTCCAGAAGGCATGGATTTTCTTTAGATTTGGTTGGGGAGATAGAATCTCTGTTAGGAAAGGCAAGGCAAGGCAAGGCAAAAATGGCATGGCAAAGAAGCACAAGCCATGAATTTTGTTTATACTTGGTGGGGACAACAAATATCATTAGTCAATGCAGGTAAAGTATGGCAAGACAAGGCCAGACAAGGAAGGCATGGATTTACTTTAGATTTGGTTGGGGAGATAGAATCTCATTTAGGCAAGTCAATGTAATGCAAGGCAAGGCAAGGCATGAATATTCTTTCTTATTGGTTGGGGACAGAGAGTCTCATTTAGGCAAGGCAAGGCAAGGCAAGGCAATGCAACTCAAGGCAAGGCAAGGCAAGGCAAGGCAAGGCATGGATTTTGTTCAGATTTGGTTGTGGAGAAAAAATCTCATTTAGCCAATTCAAGGCAAGTCAAGGAAAGGAAAGGTAATGCAATTTAAGGACAGTCATGGATTTTCTATCAATTTTTTTGGGAAAATAGAGACTCATTTAGGCAAGGCAAGGCAGGGAAATGCGAGTAAGGCAAGTCAAGGCAACTCAAGGCAAGGCAAGGCAATGCAAGGCAAGTCATGGATTTTCTTTGAAATTAGATGTGGAGATAGAATGTCATTTAGGCAATAAAAGGCAATGCAATGCAAGGCAAGGCAAGGCTAGGCAAGTCATGGATTTTCTTTTAATTTAGTTGGGGAGATAGAAAGTCATTTAGGCAAGACAAGGCAAGGCAAGGCAAGGAAAGGCATGCAGTGCCTTTAGATTTGATTGGAGAGATGGAATCTCCTTTAGGAAATGCAAGGCAAGGCATGGAAATTCAAGGCAAGGCAAGGCAAGGGAAGGCAAGGCAGGACAAGGCATAGATTGTTTTTATATTTGGGTGGAGAGGTAGAATCGCATTTAGGCAATACAAGGAAAGGCAAGGCAAGGAGAGGCATGGATTTTCTTTATATTTGTTTGTGGAGATAGAATCTTATTTAAGAAGGCAATGCAAGGCAAGGCAACGCAATGCATGAATATTCTTTCTTATTGGTGTGGACAGAGAGTCTCATTTAGGCAAGGCAAGGCAAGGAAATGCAAGGCAAGGCAAGGCAATGCAAGGCAAGGCAAGGCATGGATTTTCTTTGGATTTGGTTGGGGAGATAGAATCTCATTTATGCAAGGCAATGCAATGCAAGGCAAGGCAAGGCATGAGTATTCTTTCTGATTGGTTGGGGACAGAGAGTCTCATTTAGGCAAGGCAAGGCAAGGAAATGCAAGGCAAGGCAAGGAAAGGCAAGGCATGGATTTTCTTTAGATTTGGTTGGGGAGAAAAAATCTCATTTAAGCATGGCAAGGCAAGGCAAGGCAAGGAAAGGCTATGCAATGTAAGGACATTCATGGATTTCCTTAGATTTTTATGGGTAGATAGAGTCTCATTTAGGCAAGGCAAGGCAGGGAAATACAAGGCAAGGCAAGGCAAGGCAAGGCAAGTTATGGAGTTTCTTTTAATTTAGTTGTGGAGATAGATTGTCATTTAGGCAAGACAAGTCAAAGCAAGGCAAGGCAATGCCCCAGAATGCATGAATTTTCTTTAGATTTGGTTGGGGAGATAGATCTCAGTTAGCAAGGCAATGCAACACAAGTCAAGGCATTAATATTCTGTCTCATTAGTTGCGAAGAGAGTGTCTCATTTAGACAAGGCAAGGCAAGGAATTGCAAGGCGAGGCAAGGCAAGTCATGGGTTTTTTTAGATTGGGTTGGGGAGATAAAATCTCTTTAGGCAAGGCAAGGCCATGCAATTTAAGCAACGCCATGTATTTTTGTATAAATTTTTTGGGGAGATAGAATCTCATTTAGGCAACACAAGGCAAGGAAAGGCAATGAACAGCTTGCATTTTCTTTAGATGTGGTTGGGGAGATAGAATCTTATTAATCAAAGGCAAGGCAAGGCAAGGCAAGGGAAGTCATGGGATGTTTTGGATTTGGTTGGGGAGATAGAACCTCTGTTAGGAAAGGCAAGGCAACTCAAGGCAAGGCAAAAATGGGAAGGCAAAGAAGCACAAGGCATGGATTTTGTTTATATTTGGTGGGGACAACAAATATCATTAATCAATGCAGGTAAAGTATGGCAAGACAAGCTCAGGAAAGGAAGGCATGGATTTTCTTTAGATTTGCTTGGGGAGATAGAATCTCATTTAGTCAATACAAGGCAAGGAAAGGCAATGAACAGCTTGCATTTTCTTTAGATGTGGTTGGGGAGATAGAATCTTATTATTCCAAGGCAAGGCAAGGCAAGGGAAGTCATGGGATGTTTTAGATTTGGTTGGGGAGATAGAATCTCTGTTAGGAAAGGCAAGGCAAGGCAAGGCAAGGCAAAAATGGGAAGGCAAAGAAGCACAAGGCATGGATTTTGTTTATATTTGGTAGGGACAACAAATATCATTAGTCAATGCAGGTAAAGTATGGCAAGACAAGGCCAGGCAAGGAAGGCATGGATTTTCTTTAGATTTGGTTGGGGAGATAGAATCTCATTTAGGCAAGGCAATGCAATGCAAGGCATGGCAAGGCATGAATATTCTTTCTTATTGGTTGGGGACAGAGAGTCTCATTTAGGCAAGGCAAGGCAAGGAAATGCAAGGCAAGGCAAGGCAAGGCATAGCATGGATTTTCTTTAGATTTGGTTGGGTAAAAGAAAATCTCATTTAGGCATGGCAAGGCAAGGAAAGGAAAGGCAATGCAATGTAAGGACATTCATGGATTTTCTGTAGATTTTTTTGGGAAAATAGAGACTCATTTAGGTAAGGCAATGTAGGGAAATGCAAAGGAAGGCAAGGCAAGGCAAAACAAGTCAAGGAAAGGCAAGTGAAGGCATGGATTTTCTTTTAATTTAGTTGTGGAGATAGAATGTCATTTAGGCAAGACAAGGCAAGGAGAGTCAAGACAATGCTCCAGAGGCATGAATTTTCTTTAGATTTGGTTGGGGAGATAGAATCTCTGTTAGGAAAGGCAGGGCAAGGCAAGGCAAAAATGGCATGGCAAAGAAGCACAAGGCATGGATTTTGTTTATATTTGGTGGGGACAACAAATATCATTAATCAATGCAGGTAAAGTATGGCAAGACAAGCTCAGGTAAGGAAGGCATGGATTTACTTTAGATTTGGTTGGGGAGATAGAATCTCATTTAGGCAAGTCAATGCAATGCAAGGCAAGGCAAGGCATGAATATTCTTTCTTATTGGTTGGGGACAGAGAGTCTCATTTAGGCAAGGCAAGGCAAGGAAATGCAAGGCAAGGCAAGGAAAGCCAAGGCATGGATTTTTTTTAGATTTTGTTGGGGTGAAAATATCTCATTTAAGCATGGCAAGGCAAGGAAAGGCAAGGAAAGGCTATGCAATGTAAGGACATTCATGGATTTTCTTAGATTTTTATGGGAAGATAGAGTCTCATTTAGGCAAGGCAAGGTAGGGAAATGCAAGGCAACTCAAGGCAAGCAAGGCAAGGCAAGTCATGGATTTTCTTTGGATTTGGTTGAGGAGATAGAAAGTCAATTAGGCAAGACAAGGCAAGGCAAGGAAAGGAAAGGCATGCAGTGTCTTTAGATTTGATTGGAGAGATGGAATCTCCTTTAGGAAATGCAAGGCAAGGCATGGAAATTCAAGGCAAGGCAAGGCAAGGGAAGGCAAGGCACCACAAGGTATAGATTGTCTTTATATTCGGCTGGAGAGGTAGAATCACATTTAGGCAATACAACAAAAGGCAAGGCAAGAAAGGCATGGATTTTCTTTAGATTTGTTTGCGGAGATAGAATCTCATTTATGAAGGCAATGCAAGGCAAGGCAACACAATGCATGAATATTGTTTCTTATTGGTGTGGACAGAGAGTCTCATTTAGGCAAGGCAAGGCAAGGAAATGCAAGGCAAGGCAAGGAAAGGCAAGGCATGGATTTTCTTTAGATTTGGTTGGGGAGAAAAAATCTCATTTAAGCATGGCAAGTCAAGGAAAGCCAAGGCAAGGAAAGGCTATGCAATGTAAGGACATTCATGGATTTTCTTAGATTTTTATGGGAAGATAGAGTCTCATTTAGGCAAGGCAAGGCAAGGAAATGAAAGGCAAGGCAAGGCAAGGCAAGGCAAGGCAAAGCAAGGCACGGCAAAACAAGGCAAGGCAAGTCATGGAGTTTCTTTTAATTTAGTTGTGGAGATAGCTTGTCATTTAGGCAAGACAAGTCAAGGCAAGGCAAGGCAATGCTCCAGAAAGCATGGATTTTCTTTAGATTTGGTTGGGGAGATAGATCTCAGTTAGCAAGGCAATGCAACACAAGTCAAGGCATTAATATTCTGTCTCATTAGTTGCGAAGAGAGTGTCTCATTTAGACAAGGCAAGGCAAGGAAATTCAAGGCGAGGCAAGGCAAGTCATGGGTTTTTTTAGATTGGGTTGGGGAGATAAAATCTCTTTAGGCAAGGCAAGCCCATGCAATTTAAGCAACGCCATGTATTTTTGTATAAATTTTTTGGGGAGATAGAATCTCATTTAGGCAACACAAGGCAAGGAAAGGCAATGAACAGCTTGCATTTTCTTTAGATGTGGTTGGGGAGATAGAATCTTATTAATCAAAGGCAAGGCAAGGCAAGGCAAGGGAAGTCATGGGATGTTTTGGATTTGGTTGGGGAGATAGAACCTCTGTTAGGAAAGGCAAGGCAACTCAAGGCAAGGCAAAAATGGGAAGGCAAAGAAGCACAAGGCATGGATTTTGTTTATATTTGGTGGGGACAACAAATATCATTAATCAATGCAGGTAAAGTATGGCAAGACAAGCTCAGGAAAGGAAGGCATGGATTTACTTTAGATTTGGTTGGGGAGATAGAATCTCATTTAGGCAAGTCAATGCAATGCAAGGCAAGGCAAGGCATGAATATTCTTTCTTATTGGTTGGGGACAGAGAGTCTCATTTAGGCAAGGCAAGGCAAGGAAATGCAAGGCAAGGCAAGGCAAGGCAAGGCAAGGCAAGGCATGGATTTTCTTTGGATTTGGTTGGGGAGATAGAATCTCATTTAGGCCAGGCAATGCAATGCAAGGCAAGGCACGGCATGAATATTCTTTCTTATTGGTTGGAGACAGAGAGTCTCATTTAGGCAAGGCAAGGCAAGGCATGGATTTTCTTTGGATTTGGTTGGGGAGATAGAAAGTCATTTAGGCAAGACAAGGCAAGGCAAGGCAAGGAAAGGCATGCAGTGTCTTTAGATTTGATTGGAGAGATGGAATCTCCTTTAGGAAATGCAAGGCAAGGCATGGAATTTCAAGGCAAGGCAAGGCAAGGGAAGGCAAGGCACCACAAGGTATAGATTGTCTTTATATTCGGCTGGAGAGGTAGAATCACATTTAGGCAATACAACAAAAGGCAAGGCAAGAAAGGCATGGATTTTCTTTAGATTTGTTTGCGGAGATAGAATCTCATTTAAGAAGGCAATGCAAGGCAAGGCAACACAATGCATGAATATTGTTTCTTATTGGTGTGGACAGAGAGTCTCATTTAGGCAAGGCAAGGCAAGGAAATGCAAGGCAAGGCAAGGAAAGGCAAGGCATGGATTTTCTTTAGATTTGGTTGGGGAGAAAAAATCTCATTTAAGCATGGCAAGTCAAGGAAAGCCAAGGCAAGGAAAGGCTATGCAATGTAAGGACATTCATGCATTTTCTTAGATTTTTATGGGAAGATAGAGTCTCATTTAGGCAAGGCAAGGCAAGGAAATGAAAGGCAAGGCAAGGCAAGGCAAGGCAAAGCAAGGCACGGCAAAACAAGGCAAGGCAAGTCATGGAGTTTCTTTTAATTTAGTTGTGGAGATAGATTGTCATTTAGGCAAGACAAGTCAAGGCAAGGCAAGGCAATGCTCCAGAAAGCATGGATTTTCTTTAGATTTGGTTGGGGAGATAGATCTCAGTTAGCAAGGCAATGCAACACAAGTCAAGGCATTAATATTCTGTCTCATTAGTTGCGAAGAGAGTGTCTCATTTAGACAAGGCAAGGCAAGGCAAGGCGAGGCAAGGCAAGTCATGGGTTTTTTTAGATTGGGTTGGGGAGATAAAATCTCTTTAGGCAAGGCAAGGCCATGCAATTTAAGCAACGCCATGTATTTTTGTATAAATTTTTTGGGGAGATAGAATCTCATTTAGGCAACACAAGGCAAGGAAAGGCAATGAACAGCTTGCATTTTCTTTAGATGTGGTTGGGGAGATAGAATCTTATTAATCAAAGGCAAGGCAAGGCAAGGCCATGGGATGTTTTGGATTTGGTTGGGGAGATAGAACCTCTGTTAGGAAAGGCAAGGCAAATCAAGGCAAGGCAAAAATGGGAAGGCAAAGAAGCACAAGGCATGGATTTTGTTTATATTTGGTGGGGACAACAAATATCATTAATCAATGCAGGTAAAGTATGGCAAGACAAGCTCAGGAAAGGAAGGCATGGATTTACTCTCATTTAGGCAAGTCAATGCAATGCAAGGCAAGGCAAGGCATGAATATTCTTTCTTATTGGTTGGGGACAGAGAGTCTCATTTAGGCAAGGCTTCAATTTGGTGGCATGAATAAATCTCATTTAGGCAAGCAAGGCAAGGAATGGCAAGTCAAGGCATAAAGGCATTCTTTAATTTCTCATTGGAGGAAGGAATTGCCAAGGCAATGCAATAGGCAAGGCAAGGGTATGGCAAAACAAGTCATGGATTTCTCTTTGTTTTCTCACATTTTAGGCAAGACAATTTCCATGGATTTTCTGATTTGGCGTTCATTTCAAGGCAATTAGGCTGCAAGGCAATTGGATTGTTTTGGACGGCTGGCTAGCAGCGGCAATGCATGGCAATTAGACATTGCAATCTCTCTCAAGGCATTGATATAGGCAATTGCATGCTTAACAGAGAGTCTCATTTAGGCAAGGCAAGGCAAGGAAATGCAAGGCAAGGCAAGGAAAGGCAAGGCATGGATTTTCTTTAGATTTGGTTGGGGAGAAAAAATCTCATTTAAGCATGGCAAGTCAAGGAAAGCCAAGGCAAGGAAAGGCTATGCAATGTAAGGACATTCATGCATTTTCTTAGATTTTTATGGGAAGATAGAGTCTCATTTAGGCAAGGCAAGGCAAGGAAATGAAAGGCAAGGCAAGGCAAGGCAAGGCAAAGCAAGGCACGGCAAGGCAAGGCAAGTCATGGAGTTTCTTTTAATTTAGTTGTGGAGATAGATTGTCATTTAGGCAAGACAAGTCAAGGCAAGGCAAGGCAATGCTCCAGAAGCATGGATTTTCTTTAGATTTGGTTGGGGAGATAGATCTCAGTTAGCAAGGCAATGCAACACAAGTCAAGGCATTAATATTCTGTCTCATTAGTTGCGAAGAGAGTGTCTCATTTAGACAAGGCAAGGCAAGGAAATGCAAGGCGAGGCAAGGCAAGTCATGGGTTTTTTTAGATTGGGTTGGGAGATAAAATCTCTTTAGGCAAGGCAAGGCCATGCAATTTAAGCAACGCCATGTATTTTTGTATAAATTTTTTGGGGAGATAGAATCTCATTTAGGCAACACAAGGCAAGGAAAGGCAATGAACAGCTTGCATTTTCTTTAGATGTGGTTGGGGAGATAGAATCTTATTAATCAAAGGCAAGGCAAGGCAAGGCAAGGGAAGTCATGGGATGTTTTGGATTTGGTTGGGGAGATAGAACCTCTGTTAGGAAAGGCAAGGCAAATCAAGGCAAGGCAAAAATGGGAAGGCAAAGAAGCACAAGGCATGGATTTTGTTTATATTTGGTGGGGACAACAAATATCATTAATCAATGCAGGTAAAGTATGGCAAGACAAGCTCAGGAAAGGAAGGCATGGATTTACTTTATATTTGGTTGGGGAGATAGAATCTCATTTAGGCAAGTCAATGCAATGCAAGGCAAGGCAAGGCATGAATATTCTTTCTTATTGGTTGGGGACAGAGAGTCTCATTTAGGCAAGGCAAGGCAAGGAAATGCAAGGCAAGGCAAGGCAAGGCAAGGGCAAGGCATGGATTTTCTTTGGATTTGGTTGGGGAGATAGAATCTCATTTAGGCAAGGCAATGCAATGCAAGGCAAGGCACGGCATGAATATTCTTTCTTATTGGTTGGAGACAGAGAGTCTCATTTAGGCAAGGCAAGGCAAGGCATGGATTTTCTTTGGATTTGGTTGGGGAGATAGAAAGTCATTTAGGCAAGACAAGGCAAGGCAAGGCAAGGAAAGGCATGCAGTGTCATTAGATTTGATTGGAGAGATGGAATCTCCTTTAGGAAATGCAAGGCAAGGCATGGAAATTCAAGGCAAGGCAAGGCAAGGGAAGGCAAGGCACCACAAGGTATAGATTGTCTTTATATTCGGCTGGAGAGGTAGAATCACATTTAGGCAATACAACAAAAGGCAAGGCAAGAAAGGCATGGATTTTCTTTATATTTGTTTGCGGAGATAGAATCTCATTTAAGAAGGCAATGCAAGGCAAGGCAACAAAATGCATGAATATTGTTTCTTATTGGTTTGGACAGAGAGTCTCATTTAGGCAAGGCAAGGCAAGGAAATGCAAGGCAAGGCAAGGAAAGGCAAGGCATGGATTTTCTTTAGATTTGGTTGGGGAGAAAAAATCTCATTTAAGCATGGCAAGTCAAGGAAAGCCAAGGCAAGGAAAGGCTATGCAATGTAAGGACATTCATGCATTTTCTTAGATTTTTATGGGAAGATAGAGTCTCATTTAGGCAAGGCAAGGCAAGGAAATGCAAGGCAAGGCAAGGCAAGGCAAGGCAAAGCAAGGCAAGGCAAAACAAGGCAAGGCAAGTCATGGAGTTTCTTTTAATTTAGTTGTGGAGATAGATTGTCATTTAGGCAAGACAAGTCAAGGCAAGGCAAGGCAATGCTCCAGAAAGCATGGATTTTCTTTAGATTTGGTTGGGGAGATAGATCTCAGTTAGCAAGGCAATGCAACACAAGTCAAGGCATTAATATTCTGTCTCATTAGTTGCGAAGAGAGTGTCTGATTTGGCAAGGCAAGGCAATGAAATGCAAGGCGAGGCAAGGCAAGTCATGGGTTTTTTTTAGATTGGGTTGGGGAGATAAAATCTCTTTAGGCAAGGCAAGGCCATGCAATTTAAACAACGCCATGTATTTTTGTATAAATTTTTTGGGGAGATAGAATCTCATTTAGGCAACACAAGGCAAGGAAAGGCAATGAACAGCTTGCATTTTCTTTAGATGTGGTTGGGGAGATAGAATCTTATTAATCAAAGGCAAGGCAAGGCAAGGGAAGTCATGGGATGTTTTAGATTTGGTTGGGGAGATAGAACCTCTGTTAGGAAAGGCAAGGCAAGGCAAGGCAAAAATGGGAAGGCAAAGAAGCACAAGGCATGGATTTTGTTTATATTTGGTAGGGACAACAAATATCATTAGTCAATGCAGGTAAAGTATGGCAAGACAAGCTCAGGCAAGGAAGGCATGGATTTACTTTAGATTTGGTTGGGGAGATAGAATCTCATTTAGGCAAGGCAATGCAATGCAAGGCACGGCAAGGCATGAATATTCTTTCTTATTGGTTGGGGACAGAGAGTCTCATTTAGGCAAGTCAATGCAATGCAAGGCAAGGCAAGGCATGAATATTCTTTCTTATTGGTTGGGGACAGAGAGTCTCATTTAGGCAAGGCAAGGCAAGGCAAAGCAATGCAAGTCAAGGCTAGGCAAGGCAAGGCATGGATTTTCTTTATATTTGGTTGTGGAGAAAAAATCTCATTTAGCCAATTCAAGGCAAGGCAAGGAAAGGAAAGGCAATGCAATGTAAGGACAGTCATGGATTTTCTATCGATTTTTTGGGAAAATAGAGACTCATTTAGGCAAGGCAAGGCAGGGAAATGCGAGTAAGGCAAGTCAAGGCAAAGCAAGGCAAGGCAAGGCAATGCAAGGCACGTCATGGATATTGTTTGAATTTAGATGGGGAGATAGAATGTCATTTAGGCAATACAAGGCAATGCAATGCAAGGCAAGGCAAGGCAAGGCAAGGCAAGGCAAGGCAAGTCATGGATTTTCTTTTAATTTAGTTGAGGAGATAGAAAGTCATTTAGGCAAGACAATGCAAGGCAAGCCAAGGCAAGGCAAGGCACCACAAGGTATAGATTATCTTTATATTCGGCTGGAGAGGTAGAATCACATTTAGGCAATACAAGGAAAGACAAGGCAAGGAAAGGCATGGATTTTCTTTAGATTTGTTTGCGGAGATAGAATCTCATTTAAGAAGGCAATGCAAGGCAAGGCAACACAATGCGTGAATATTCTTTCTTATTGGTGTGGACAGAGAGTCTCATTTAGGCAAGGCAAGGCAAGGAAATGCAAGCCAAGGCAAGGCAAGGCAAGGCAAGGCAAGGCAAGGCATGGATTTTCTTTGGATTTGGTTGGGGAGATAGAATCTCATTTAGGCAAGGCAATGCAATACAAGGCAAGGCAAGGCATGAATATTATTTCTTATTGGTTGGAGACAGAGAGTCTCATTTAGGCAAGGCAAGGCAAGGAAATGCAAGGCAAGGCAAGGCAAGGCAAGGCATGGATTTTCTTTGGATTTGGTTGGGGAGATAGAATCTCATTTATGCAAGGCAATGCAATGCAAGGAAAGGCAAGGCATGAATATTCTTTCTTATTGGTTGGGGACAGAGAGTCTCATTTAGGCAAGTCAAGGCAAGGAAATGCAAGGCAAGGCAAGGACAAGCAAGGCATGGATTTTCTTTAGATTTGGTTGGGGAGAAAAAATCTCATTTAAGCATGGCAAGGCAAGGCCAGGCAAGGCAAGGAAAGGCTATGTAATGTAAGGACATTCATTCATTTTCTTAGATTTTTATGGGAAGATAGAGTCTCATTTAGGAAAGGAAAGGCAGGGAAATGGAAGGCAAGGCAAGGCAAGGCAAGTTAAGGCAAGTCATGGAGTTTCTTTTAATTTAGTTGTGGAGATAGATTGTCATTTAGGCGAGACAAGTCAAGGCAATGCAATGCAATGCTCCAGAAGGCATGGATTTTCTTTAGATTTGGTTGGGGAGATAGATCTCAGTTAGCAAGGCAATGAAACGCAAGTCAAGGCATGAATATTCTGTCTCATTAGTTGCGAAGAGAGTGTCTGATTTGGCAAGGCAAGGCAATGAAATGCAAGGCGAGGCAAGGCAAGTCATGGGTTTTTTTTAGATTGGGTTGGGGAGATAAAATCTCTTTAGGCAAGGCAAGGCCATGCAATTTAAGCAACGCCATGTATTTTTGTATAAATTTTTTGGGGAGATAGAATCTCATTTAGGCAACACAAGGCAAGGAAAGGCAATGAACAGCTTGCATTTTCTTTAGATGTGTTTGGGGAGATAGAATCTTATTAATCAAAGGCAAGGTAAGGCAAGGGAAGTAATGGGATGTTTTAGATTTGGTTGGGGAGATAGAACCTCTTTTAGGAAAGGCAAGGCAAGGCAAAAATGGGAATGTAAAGAAGCACAAGGCATGGATTTTGTTTATATTTGGTGGGGAGAACAAATATCATTAGTCAATGCAGGTAAAGTATGGCAAGACAAGCTCAGGCAAGGAAGGCATGGATTTTCTTTAGATTTGGTTGGGGAGATAGAATCTCATTTAGTCAACACTAGTCAAGGAAAGGCAATGAACAGCTTGCATTTTCTTTAGATGTGGTTGGGGAGATAGAATCTTATTAATCCAAGGCAAGGCAAGGCAAGGGAAGGCACGGGAAGTTTTAGATTTGGTTGGGGAGATAGAACCTCTGTTAGGAAAGGCAAGGCAAAGCAAGGCAAAAATGGGAACGCAAAGAAGCACAAGGCATGGATTTTGTTTATATTTGGTAGGGACAATAAATATCATTAGTCAATGCAGGTAAAGTATGGCAAGACAATGCCAGGCAAGGAAGGCATGGATTTTCTTTAGATTTGGTTGGGGAGATAGAATCTCATTTAGGCAAGGCAATGCAATGCAAGGCACAGCAAGCATGAATATTCTTTCTTATTGGTTGGGGACAGAGTGTCTCATTTAGGCAAGGCAAGGCAAGGAAATGCAAGGCAAGGCAAGGCAAGGCAAAGCATGGATTTTCTTTAGATTTGGTTGGGTAGAAGAAAATCTCATTTAGGCATGGCAAGGCAAGGCAAGGCAAGGAAAGGAAAGGCAATGCAATGTAAGGACATTCATGGATTTTCTGTAGATTTTTTGGGGAAAATAGAGACTCATTTAGGCAAGGCAAGGCAGGGAAATGCAATGGAAGGCAAGGCAAGGCAAAACAAAGCAAGGCAAGGCAAGGCAATGCATGGATTTTCTTTTAATTTAGTTGTGGAGATAGAATGTCATTTAGGCAAGAAAAGGCAAGGAGAGTCAAGGCAATGCTCCAGAAGGCATGGATTTTCTTTAGATTTGGTTGGGGAGATAGAATCTCTGTTAGGAAAGGCAAGGCAAGGCAAGGCAAGGCAAAAATGGCATGGCAAAGAAGCACAAGGCATGAATTTTGTTTGTATTTGGTGGGGACAACAAATATCATTAGTCAATGCAGGTAAAGAATGGCAAGACAAGGCCAGACAAGGAAGGCATGGATTTACTTTAGATTTGGTTGGGGAGATAGAATCTCATTTAGGCAAGTCAATGCAATGCAAGGCAAGGCAAGGCATGAATATTCTTTTTTATTGGTTGGGGGCAGAGGGTCTCATTTAGGCAAGGCAAGGCAAGGCAAGGAAATGCAAGGCAAGGCAAGGCAAGGCAGGGCAAGGCATGGATTTTGTTTAGATTTGGTTGTGGAGAAAAAATCTCATTTAGCAAATTCAAGGCAAGGCAAGGAAAGGAATGGTAATGCAATGTAAGGACAGTCTTGGATTTTCTATCGATTTTTTTTTGGGAAAATAGAGACTCATTTAAGCAAGGCAAGGCAGGGAAATGCGAGTAAGGCAAGTCAAGGCAAAGCAAGGCAAGGCAAGGCAATGCAAGGCACGTCATGGATATTGTTTGAATTTAGATGGGGAGATAGAATGTCATTTAGGCAATACAAGGCAATGCAATGCAAGGCAAGGCAAGGCAAGGCAAGGCAAGGCAAGGCAAGGCAAGTCATGGATTTTCTTTTAATTTAGTTGAGGAGATAGAAAGTCATTTAGGCAAGACAATGCAAGGCAAGCCAAGGCAAGGCAAGGCACCACAAGGTATAGATTATCTTTATATTCGGCTGGAGAGGTAGAATCACATTTAGGCAATACAAGGAAAGACAAGGCAAGGAAAGGCATGGATTTTCTTTAGATTTGTTTGCGGAGATAGAATCTCATTTAAGAAGGCAATGCAAGGCAAGGCAACACAATGCGTGAATATTCTTTCTTATTGGTGTGGACAGAGAGTCTCATTTAGGCAAGGCAAGGCAAGGAAATGCAAGCCAAGGCAAGGCAAGGCAAGGCAAGGCAAGGCAAGGCATGGATTTTCTTTGGATTTGGTTGGGGAGATAGAATCTCATTTAGGCAAGGCAATGCAATACAAGGCAAGGCAAGGCATGAATATTCTTTCTTATTGGTTGGAGACAGAGAGTCTCATTTAGGCAAGGCAAGGCAAGGAAATGCAAGGCAAGGCAAGGCAAGGCAAGGCATGGATTTTCTTTGGATTTGGTTGGGGAGATAGAATCTCATTTATGCAAGGCAATGCAATGCAAGGAAAGGCAAGGCATGAATATTCTTTCTTATTGGTTGGGGACAGAGAGTCTCATTTAGGCAAGTCAAGGCAAGGAAATGCAAGGCAAGGCAAGGACAAGCAAGGCATGGATTTTCTTTAGATTTGGTTGGGGAGAAAAAATCTCATTTAAGCATGGCAAGGCAAGGCCAGGCAAGGCAAGGAAAGGCTATGTAATGTAAGGACATTCATTCATTTTCTTAGATTTTTATGGGAAGATAGAGTCTCATTTAGGAAAGGAAAGGCAGGGAAATGGAAGGCAAGGCAAGGCAAGGCAAGGCAAGTTAAGGCAAGTCATGGAGTTTCTTTTAATTTAGTTGTGGAGATAGATTGTCATTTAGGCGAGACAAGTCAAGGCAATGCAATGCAATGCTCCAGAAGGCATGGATTTTCTTTAGATTTGGTTGGGGAGATAGATCTCAGTTAGCAAGGCAATGAAACGCAAGTCAAGGCATGAATATTCTGTCTCATTAGTTGCGAAGAGAGTGTCTGATTTGGCAAGGCAAGGCAATGAAATGCAAGGCGAGGCAAGGCAAGTCATGGGTTTTTTTTAGATTGGGTTGGGGAGATAAAATCTCTTTAGGCAAGGCAAGGCCATGCAATTTAAGCAACGCCATGTATTTTTGTATAAATTTTTTGGGGAGATAGAATCTCATTTAGGCAACACAAGGCAAGGAAAGGCAATGAACAGCTTGCATTTTCTTTAGATGTGTTTGGGGAGATAGAATCTTATTAATCAAAGGCAAGGTAAGGCAAGGGAAGTAATGGGATGTTTTAGATTTGGTTGGGGAGATAGAACCTCTTTTAGGAAAGGCAAGGCAAGGCAAAAATGGGAATGTAAAGAAGCACAAGGCATGGATTTTGTTTATATTTGGTGGGGAGAACAAATATCATTAGTCAATGCAGGTAAAGTATGGCAAGACAAGCTCAGGCAAGGAAGGCATGGATTTTCTTTAGATTTGGTTGGGGAGATAGAATCTCATTTAGTCAACACTAGTCAAGGAAAGGCAATGAACAGCTTGCATTTTCTTTAGATGTGGTTGGGGAGATAGAATCTTATTAATCCAAGGCAAGGCAAGGCAAGGGAAGGCACGGGAAGTTTTAGATTTGGTTGGGGAGATAGAACCTCTGTTAGGAAAGGCAAGGCAAAGCAAGGCAAAAATGGGAAGGCAAAGAAGCACAAGGCATGGATTTTGTTTATATTTGGTAGGGACAATAAATATCATTAGTCAATGCAGGTAAAGTATGGCAAGACAATGCCAGGCAAGGAAGGCATGGATTTTCTTTAGATTTGGTTGGGGAGATAGAATCTCATTTAGGCAAGGCAATGCAATGCAAGGCACAGCAAGGCATGAATATTCTTTCTTATTGGTTGGGGACAGAGTGTCTCATTTAGGCAAGGCAAGGCAAGGAAATGCAAGGCAAGGCAAGGCAAGGCAAAGCATGGATTTTCTTTAGATTTGGTTGGGTAGAAGAAAATCTCATTTAGGCATGGCAAGGCAAGGCAAGGCAAGGAAAGGAAAGGCAATGCAATGTAAGGACATTCATGGATTTTCTGTAGATTTTTTGGGGAAAATAGAGACTCATTTAGGCAAGGCAAGGCAGGGAAATGCAAGGGAAGGCAAGGCAAGGCAAAACAAAGCAAGGCAAGGCAAGGCAATGCATGGATTTTCTTTTAATTTAGTTGTGGAGATAGAATGTCATTTAGGCAAGAAAAGGCAAGGAGAGTCAAGGCAATGCTCCAGAAGGCATGGATTTTCTTTAGATTTGGTTGGGGAGATAGAATCTCTGTTAGGAAAGGCAAGGCAAGGCAAGGCAAGGCAAAAATGGCATGGCAAAGAAGCACAAGGCATGAATTTTGTTTGTATTTGGTGGGGACAACAAATATCATTAGTCAATGCAGGTAAAGAATGGCAAGACAAGGCCAGACAAGGAAGGCATGGATTTACTTTAGATTTGGTTGGGGAGATAGAATCTCATTTAGGCAAGTCAATGCAATGCAAGGCAAGGCAAGGCATGAATATTCTTTTTTATTGGTTGGGGGCAGAGGGTCTCATTTAGGCAAGGCAAGGCAAGGCAAGGAAATGCAAGGCAAGGCAAGGCAAGGCAGGGCAAGGCATGGATTTTGTTTAGATTTGGTTGTGGAGAAAAAATCTCATTTAGCAAATTCAAGGCAAGGCAAGGAAAGGAATGGTAATGCAATGTAAGGACAGTCTTGGATTTTCTATCGATTTTTTTTTGGGAAAATAGAGACTCATTTAAGCAAGGCAAGGCAGGGAAATGCGAGTAAGGCAAGTCAAGGCAAAGCAAGGCAAGGCAAGGCAATGCAAGGCAAGTCATGGATATTGTTTGAATTTAGATGGGGAGATAGAATGTCATTTAGGCAATACAAGGCAATGCAATGCAAGGCAAGGTAAGGCAAGGCAAGGCACCACAACGTATAGATTATCTTTATATTCGGCTGGAGAGGTAGAATCACATTTAGGCAATACAAGGAAAGACAAGGCAAGGAAAGGCATGGATTTTCTTTAGATTTGTTTGCGGAGATAGAATCTCATTTAAGAAGGCAATGCAAGGCAAGGCAACACAATGCGTGAATATTCTTTCTTATTGGTGTGGACAGAGAGTCTCTTTTAGGCAAGGCAAGGCAAGGAAATGCAAGCCAAGGCAAGGCAAGGCAAGGCAAGGCAAGGCAAGGCAAGGCAAGGCAAGGCAAGGCATGGATTTTCTTTGGATTTGGTTGGGGAGATAGAATCTCATTTAGGCAAGGCAATGCAATACAAGGCAAGGCAAGGCATGAATATTCTTTCTTATTGGTTGGAGACAGAGAGTCTCATTTAGGCAAGGCAAGGCAAGGAAATGCAAGGCAAGGCAAGGCAAGGCAAGGCATGGATTTTCTTTGGATTTGGTTGGGGAGATAGAATCTCATTTATGCAAGGCAATGCAATGCAAGGAAAGGCAAGGCATGAATATTCTTTCTTATTGGTTGGGGACAGAGAGTCTCATTTAGGCAAGTCAAGGCAAGGAAATGCAAGGCAAGGCAAGGAAAGGCAAGGCATGGATTTTCTTTAGATTTGGTTGGGGAGAAAAAATCTCATTTAAGCATGGCAAGGCAAGGCAAGGCAAGGCAAGGAAAGGCTATGCAATGTAAGGACATTCATGGATTTTCTTAGATTTTTATGGGAAGATAGAGTCTCATTTAGGAAAGGAAAGGCAGGGAAATGGAAGGCAAGTCAAGGCAAGGCAAGGCAAGTTAAGGCAAGTCATGGAGTTTCTTTTAATTTAGTTGTGGAGATAGATTGTCATTTAGGCAAGACAAGTCAAGGCAAGGCAATGCAATGCTCCAGAAGGCATGGATTTTCTTTAGATTTGGTTGGGGAGATAGATCTCAGTTAGCAAGGCAATGAAACGCAAGTCAAGGCATGAATATTCTGTCTCATTAGTTGCGAAGAGAGTGTCTGATTTGGCAAGGCAAGGCAATGAAATGCAAGGCGAGGCAAGGCAAGTCATGGGTTTTTTTTTAGATTGGGTTGGGGAGATAAAATCTCTTTAGGCAAGGCAAGGCCATGCAATTTAAACAACGCCATGTATTTTTGTATAAATTTTTTGGGGAGATAGAATCTCATTTAGGCAACACAAGGCAAGGAAAGGCAATGAACAGCTTGCATTTTCTTTAGATGTGGTTGGGGTGATAGAATCTTATTAATCAAAGGCAAGGCAAGGCAAGGGAAGTCATGGGATGTTTTAGATTTGGTTGGGGAGATAGAACCTCTTTTAGGAAAGGCAAGGCAAGGCAAAAATGGGAATGTAAAGAAGCACAAGGCATGGATTTTGTTTATATTTGGTGGGGAGAACAAATATCATTAGTCAATGCAGGTAAAGTATGGCAAGACAAGCTCAGGCAAGGAAGGCATGGATTTTCTTTAGATTTGGTTGGGGAGATAGAATCTCATTTAGTCAACACTAGTCAAGGAAAGGCAATGAACAGCTTGCATTTTCTTTAGATGTGGTTGGGGAGATAGAATCTTATTAATCCAAGGCAAGGCAAGGCAAGGGAAGGCACGGGAAGTTTTAGATTTGGTTGGGGAGATAGAACCTCTGTTAGGAAAGGCAAGGCAAAGCAAGGCAAAAATGGGAAGGCAAAGAAGCACAAGGCATGGATTTTGTTTATATTTGGTAGGGACAATAAATATCATTAGTCAATGCAGGTAAAGTATGGCAAGACAAGGCCAGGCAAGGAAGGCATGGATTTTCTTTAGATTTGGTTGGGGAGATAGAATCTCATTTAGGCAAGGCAATGCAATGCAAGGCACAGCAAGGCATGAATATTCTTTCTTATTGGTTGGGGACAGAGTGTCTCATTTAGGCAAGGCAAGGCAAGGAAATGCAAGGCAAGGCAAGGCAAGGCAAAGCATGGATTTTCTTTAGATTTGGTTTGGTAGAAGAAAATCTCATTTAGGCATGGCAAGGCAAGGCAAGGCAAGGAAAGGAAAGGCAATGCAATGTAAGGACATTCATGGATTTTCTGTAGATTTTTTGGGGAAAATAGAGACTCATTTAGGCAAGGCAAGGCAGGGAAATGCAAGGGAAGGCAAGGCAAGGCAAAACAAAGCAAGGCAAGGCAAGGCAAGGCATGGATTTTCTTTTAATTTAGTTGTGGAGATAGAATGTCATTTAGGCAAGAAAAGGCAAGGAGAGTCAAGGCAATGCTCCAGAAGGCATGAATTTTCTTTAGATTTGGTTGGGGAGATAGAATCTCTGTTAGGAAAGGCAAGGCAAGGCAAGGCAAGGCAAGGCAAAAATGGCATGGCAAAGAAGCGCAAGGCATGTATTTTTTTTATATTTGGTGGGGACAACAAATATCATTAGTCAATGCAGGTAAAGAATGGCAAGACAAGCTCAGGCAAGGAAGGCATGGATTTACTTTAGATTTGGTTGGGGAGATAGAATCTCATTTAGGCAAGTCAATGCAATGCAAGGCAAGGCAAGGCATGAATATTCTTTTTTATTGGTTGGGGGCAGAGGGTCTCATTTAGGCAAGGCAAGGCAAGGCAAGGAAATGCAAGGCAAGGCAAGGAAAGGCAAGGCATGGATTTTCTTTAGATTTGGTTGGGGAGAAAAAATCTCATTTAAGCATGGCAAGTCAAAGCAAGCCAAGGCAAGGAAAGGCTATGCAATGTAAGGACATTCATTCATTTTCTTAGATTTTTATGGGAAGATAGAGTCTCATTTAGGCAAGGCAAGGCAAGGAAATGCAAGGCAAGGCAATGCAAGGCAAGGCAAATCAAGGCAAGGCATAACAAGGCAAGGCAAGTCATGGAGTTTCTTTTAATTTAGTTGTGGAGATAGATTGTCATTTAGGCAACACAAGTCAATGCAAGGCAAGGCAATGCTCCAGAAAGCATGGATTTTCTTTAGATTTGGTTGGGGAGATAGATCTCAGTTAGCAAAGCAATGTATCACAAGTCAAGGCATGAATATTCTGTTTCATTAGTTGCGAAGAGAGTGTCTCATTTAGACAAGGCAATGCAAGGAAATGCAAGGCGAGGCAAGGCAAGGCAAGGCATGGATTTTTTTAGATTGGGTTGGGGAGATAAAATCTCTTTAGGCAAGGCAAGGCCATGCAATTTAAGCAACGCCATGTATTTTTGTATGAATTTTTTGGGGAGATAGAATCTCATTTAGGCAACACAAGGCAAGGAAATGCAATGAATAGCTTGCATTTTCTTTAGATGTGGTTGGGTAGATAGAATCTTATTAATCCAAGGCAAGGCAAGGCAAGGCAAGGGAAGTCATGGGATGTTTTAGATTTGGTTGGGGAGATAGAACCTCTGTTAGGAAAGGCAAGGCAAGGCAAGGCAAAAATGGGAAGGCAAAGAAGTACAAGGCATGGATTTTGTTTATATTTGGTGGGAACAACAAATATCATTAATCAATGCAGGTAAAGTATGGCAAGACAAGCTCAGGCAACGAAGGCATGGATTTTCTTTAGATTTGGTTGGGGAGATAGAATCTCATTATGCAACACAGGCAAGGAAAGGCAATGAACAGCTTGCATTTTCTTTAGATGGGGTTGGGTAGATAGAATCTTATTAATCCAAGGCAAAGCAAGGCAAGGGAAGTCATGGGATGTTTTAGATTTGGTTGGGGAGATAGAACCTCTGTTAGGAAAGGCAAGGCAAGGCAAGGCAAAAATGGGAAGGCAAAGAAGCACAAGGCATGGATTTTGTTTATATTTGGTAGGGACAACAAATATCATTAGTCAATGCAGGTAAAGTATAGCAAGACAAGCTCAGGCAAGGAAGGCATGGATTTACTTTAGATTTGGTTGGGGAGATAGTATCTCATTTAGGCAAGTCAATGCAATGCAAGGCAAGGCAAGGCATGAATATTCTTTCTTATTGGTTGGGGACAGAGAGTCTCATTTAGGCAACGCAAGGCAAGGCAAGGAAATGCAAGGCAAGGCAAGGCAAGGCAGGGCAAGGCATGGATTTTCTTTATATTTGGTTGTGGAGAAAAAATCTCATTTAGCCAATTCAAGGGAAGGCAAGGAAAGGAAAGGCAATGCAATGAAAGTACAGTCATGGATTTTCTATCGATTTTTTTGGGAAGATGGAGACACATTTAGGCAAGGCAAGGCAGGGAAATGCGAGTAAGGCAAGTCAAGGCAAAGCAAGGCAAGGCAAGGCAATGCAAGGCAAGTCATGGATATTGTTTGAATTTAGATGGGGAGATAGAATGTCATTTAGGCAATACAAGGTAATGCAATGCAAGGCAAGGCAAGGCAAGTCATGGATTTTCTTTTAATTTACTTGGGGAGATAGAAAGTCATTTAGGCAAGACAAGGCAAGGCAAGGCAAGGAAAGGCATGCAGGGTCTTTAGATTTGATTGGAGAGATGGAATCTCCTTTAGGAAATGCAAGGCAAGGCATGGAAATTCAAGGCAAGGCAAGGCAAGGGAAGGCAAGGCACCACAAGGTATAGATTGTCTTTATATTCGGCTGGAGAGGTAGAATCACATTTAGGCAATACAAGGAAAGGCAAGGCAAGGAAAGGCATGGATTTTCTTTAGATTTGTTTGCGGAGATAGAATCTCATTTTAGAAGGCAATGCAAGGCAAAGCAACACAATGCGTGAATATTCGTTCTTATTGGTGTGGACAGAGAGTCTCATTTAGGCAAGGCAAGGCAAGGCAAGGCAAGGCAAGGCAAGGCATGAATTTTCTTTGGATTTGGTTGGGGAGATAGAATCTCATTTAGGCAAGGCAATGCAATGCAAGGAATGGCAAGGCATGAATATTCTTTCTTATTGGTTGGAGACAGAGAGTCTCATTTAGGCAAGGCAAGGCAAGACATGGATTTTCTTTGGATTTGGCTGGGGAGATAGAATCTCATTTAGGCAAGGCAATGCAATGCAAGGAAAGGCAAGGCATGAATATTCTTTCTTATTGGTTGGGGATAGAGAGTCTCATTTAGGCAAGGCAAGGCAATGAAATGCAAGGCAAGGCAAGGAAAGGCAAGGCATGGATTTTCTTTAGATTTGGTTGGGGAGAAAAAATCTCATTTAAGCATGGCAAGGCAAGGCAAGGCAAGGCAAGGCAAGTCATGGATTTTCTTTTAATTTACTTGGGGAGATAGAAAGTCATTTAGGCAAGACAAGGCAAGGCAAGGCAAGGAAAGGCATGCAGTGTCTTTAGATTTGATTGGAGAGATGGAATCTCCTTTAGGAAATGCAAGGCATGGCATGGAAATTCAAGGCAAGGCAAGGGAAGGGAAGGCAAGGCACCACAAGGTATAGATTATCTTTATATTCGGCTGGAGAGGTAGAATCACATTTAGGCAATACAAGGAAAGGCAAGGCAAGGAAAGGCATGGATTTTCTTTAGATTTGTTTGCGGAGATAGAATCTCATTTTAGAAGGCAATGCAAGGCAAAGCAACACAATGCGTGAATATTCGTTCTTATTGGTGTGGACAGAGAGTCTCATAAACGCAAGGCAAGGCAAGGCAAGGCAAGGCAAGGCAAGGCATGGATTTTCTTTGGATTTGGTTGGGGAGATAGAATTTCATTTAGGCAAGGCAATGCAATGCAAGGAAAGGCACGGCATGAATATTCTTTCTTATTGGTTGGAGACAGAGAGTCTCATTTAGGCAAGGCAAGGCAAGACATGGATTTTCTTTGGATTTGGCTGGGGAGATAGAATCTCATTTAGGCAAGGCAATGCAATGCAAGGAAAGGCAAGGCATGAATATTCTTTCTTATTGGTTGGGGATAGAGAGTCTCATTTAGGCAAGGCAAGGCAATGAAATGCAAGGCAAGGCAAGGAAAGGCAAGGCATGGATTTTCTTTAGATTTGGTTGGGGAGAAAAAATCTCATTTAAGCATGGCAAGGCAAGGCAAGGCAAGGCAAGGAAAGGCTATGCAATGTAAGGACATTCATGGATTTTCTTAGATTTTTATGGGAAGATAGAGTCTCATTTAGGCAAGGCAATTCAGGGAAATGCAAGGCAAGGCAAGGCAAGGCAAGGCAAAGCAAGTCATGGAGTATCTTTTAATTTAGTTGGGGAGATAGATTGTCATTTAGGCAAGACAAGTCAAGGCAAGGCAAGGCAATGCTCCAGAAGGCATGGATTTTCTTTAGATTTGGTTGGGGAGATAGATCTCAGTTAGCAAGGCAATGCAACACAAGTCAAGGAATGAATATTCTGTCTCATTAGTTGCGAAGAGAGTGTCTCATTTAGACAAGGCAATGCAAGGAAATGCAAGGCGAGGCAAGGCAAGGCAAGTGCATGGGGCACTTGGGAGATAGAAAGTCATGCAAGGCACAAGGCAAGGCAAGGCAATTTTCAAGCCTTGGGATTTGATTGGCAATGGAATCTCCTTCGCAAGGCATGGCATGCAAGGCAAGGCATTGGAGGCAAGGCAAGGCACAAGGTAGATATCTTCTCGGCTGGTTTGGGAACACATTTAGGCAATGCACAAGGCAAGGCAAGGCAAAGGCATGGATTTTCTTTCATGTTGGCGGAGATCATCTCAGACAGGCAAGGCAATGCCAAAGGCACAATGCGTCTTAATGTTCAAGTTGGCAAGGCAATTTCTCATTTATTTGCTCATTTTCACATGTAGGCATTGCAATCTTTATATTTCTTTATTGGGGAGATAGAATCTCATTCAATTAAGGATCATTCTCATTTAGGCAAGGCAATGCAATGCATGGGTTGTCTCATTTAGGCAAGGCATGGATTTTCTTTGGATTTGGCTGGGGAGATAGAATCTCATTTAGGCAAGGCAATGCAATGCAAGGAAAGGCAAGGCATGAATATTCTTTCTTATTGGTTGGGGATAGAGAGTCTCATTTAGGCAAGGCAAGGCAATGAAATGCAAGGCAAGGCAAGGAAAGGCAAGGCATGGATTTTCTTTAGATTTGGTTGGGGAGAAAAAATCTCATTTAAGCATGGCAAGGCAAGGCAAGGCAAGGCAAGGAAAGGCTATGCAATGTAAGGACATTCATGGATTTTCTTAGATTTTTATGGGAAGATAGAGTCTCATTTAGGCAAGGCAATTCAGGGAAATGCAAGGCAAGGCAAGGCAAGGCAAGGCAAAGCAAGTCATGGAGTATCTTTTAATTTAGTTGGGGAGATAGATTGTCATTTAGGCAAGACAAGTCAAGGCAAGGCAAGGCAATGCTCCAGAAGGCATGGATTTTCTTTAGATTTGGTTGGGGAGATAGATCTCAGTTAGCAAGGCAATGCAACACAAGTCAAGGAATGAATATTCTGTCTCATTAGTTGCGAAGAGAGTGTCTCATTTAGACAAGGCAATGCAAGGAAATGCAAGGCGAGGCAAGGCAAGTCATGGGTTTTTTTTAGATTGGGTTTGGGAGATAAAATCTCTATAGGCAAGGCAAGGCCATGCAATTTAAACAACGCCATGTATTTTTCTATAGAATTTTTGGGGAGATAGAATCTCCTTTAGGCAGGACAAGACAAGGAAAGGCAATGAACAGCTTGCATTTTCTTTAGATGTCGTTGGGGAGATAGAATCTTATTAATCCAAGGCAAGGCAAGGCAAGGGAAGTCATGGGATGTTTTAGATTTGGTTGGGGAGATAGAACCTCTGTTAGGAAAGGCAATGCAAGGCAAGGCAAAAATGGTAAGGCAAAGAACCACAAGGCATGGATTTTGTTTATATTTGATGGGGACAACAAATATCATTAATCAATGCAGGTAAAGTATGGCAAGACAAGCTCAGGCAACGAAGGCATGGATTTTCTTTAGATTTGGTTGGGGAGATAGAATCTCATTTAGGCAACACAAGGCAAGGAAAAGCAATGAACAGCTTGCATTTTCTTTAGATGTGGTTGGGGTGATAGAATCTTATTAATCCAAGGCAAGGCAAGGCAAGGGAAGTCATGGGATGTTTTAGATTTGGTTGGGGAGATAGAACCTCTGTTAGGAAAGGCAAGGCAAGGCAAGGCAAGGCAAAAATGGGAAGGCAAAGAAGCACAAGGCATGGATTTTGTTTATATTTGGTAGGGACAACAAATATCATTAGTCAATGCTGGTAAAGTATGGCAAGACAAGCTCAGGCAAGGAAGGCATGGATTTACTTTAGATTTGGTTGGGGAGATAGAATCTCATTTAGGCAAGTCAATGGGCATGAATATTCTTTCTTATTGGTTGGGGGCAGAGAGTCTCATTTAGGCAAGGCAAGGCAAGGCAAGGAAATGCAAGGCAAGGCAAGGCAAGGCAGGGCAAGGCATGGATTTTGTTTAGATTTGGTTGTGGAGAAAAAATCTCATTTAGCAAATTCAAGGCAAGGCAAGGAAAGGAAAGGTAATGCAATGTAAGGACTGTCATGGATTTTCTATCGATTTTTTTTTGGGAAAATAGAGACTCATTTAGGCAAGGCAAGGCAGGGAAATGCGAGTAAGGCAAGTCAAGGCAAAGCAAGGCAAGGCAAGGCAATGCAAGGCAAGTCATGGATATTGTTTGAATTTAGATGGGGAGATAGAATTTCATTTAGGCAATACAAGGCAATGCAATGCAATGCAAGGCAAGGCAAGGCAAGGCAAGGCAAATCATGGATTTTCTTTTAATTTAGTTGGGGAGATAGAAAGTCATTTAGGCAAGACAAGGCAAGGCAAGGCAAGGAAAGGCATGCAGTGTCTTTAGATTTGATTGGAGAGATGGAATTTCCTTTAGGAAATGCAAGGCAAGGCATGGAAATTCAAGGCAAGGCAAGGCAAGGGAAGGCAAGGCACCACAAGGTATAGATTGTCTTTATATTCGGCTGGAGAGGTAGAATCACATTTAGGCAATACAAGGAAAGGCAACGCAAGGAAAGGCATGGATTTTCTTTAGATTTGTTTGCGGAGATAGAATCTCATTTAAGAAGGCAATGCAAGGCAAAGCAAAACAATGCGTGAATATTCTTTCTTATTGGTGTGGACAGAGATCTCATTTAGGCAAGGCAAGGCAAGGAAATGCAAGGCAAGGCAAGGCAAGGCAAGGCAAGGCAAGGCATGGATTTTCTTTGGATTTGGTTGGGGAAATAGAATCTCATTTAGGCAAGGCAATGCAATGCAAGGCAAGGCAAGGCATGAATATTCTTTCTTATTGGTTGGGCACAGAGAGTCTCATTTAGGCAAGGCAAGGCAAGGAAATGCAAGGCAAGGCAAGGAAAGGCAAGGCATGGATTTTCTTTAGATTTGGTTGGGGAGAAAAAATCTCATTTAAGCATGGCAAGGCAAGGCAAGGCAAGGCAAGGCAAGTCATGGATTTTCTTTTAATTTACTTGGGGAGATAGAAAGTCATTTAGGCAAGACAAGGCAAGGCAAGGCAAGGAAAGGCATGCAGTGTCTTTAGATTTGATTGGAGAGATGGAATCTCCTTTAGGAAATGCAAGGCATGGCATGGAAATTCAAGGCAAGGCAAGGGAAGGGAAGGCAAGGCACCACAAGGTATAGATTATCTTTATATTCGGCTGGAGAGGTAGAATCACATTTAGGCAATACAAGGAAAGGCAAGGCAAGGAAAGGCATGGATTTTCTTTAGATTTGTTTGCGGAGATAGAATCTCATTTTAGAAGGCAATGCAAGGCAAAGCAACACAATGCGTGAATATTCGTTCTTATTGGTGTGGACAGAGAGTCTCATAAACGCAAGGCAAGGCAAGGCAAGGCAAGGCAAGGCATGGATTTTCTTTGGATTTGGTTGGGGAGATAGAATCTCATTTAGGCAAGGCAATGCAATGCAAGGAAAGGCACGGCATGAATATTCTTTCTTATTGGTTGGAGACAGAGAGTCTCATTTAGGCAAGGCAAGGCAAGACATGGATTTTCTTTGGATTTGGCTGGGGAGATAGAATCTCATTTAGGCAAGGCAATGCAATGCAAGGAAAGGCAAGGCATGAATATTCTTTCTTATTGGTTGGGGATAGAGAGTCTCATTTAGGCAAGGCAAGGCAATGAAATGCAAGGCAAGGCAAGGAAAGGCAAGGCATGGATTTTCTTTAGATTTGGTTGGGGAGAAAAAATCTCATTTAAGCATGGCAAGGCAAGGCAAGGCAAGGCAAGGAAAGGCTATGCAATGTAAGGACATTCATGGATTTTCTTAGATTTTTATGGGAAGATAGAGTCTCATTTAGGCAAGGCAATTCAGGGAAATGCAAGGCAAGGCAAGGCAAGGCAAGGCAAAGCAAGTCATGGAGTATCTTTTAATTTAGTTGGGGAGATAGATTGTCATTTAGGCAAGACAAGTCAAGGCAAGGCAAGGCAATGCTCCAGAAGGCATGGATTTTCTTTAGATTTGGTTGGGGAGATAGATCTCAGTTAGCAAGGCAATGCAACACAAGTCAAGGAATGAATATTCTGTCTCATTAGTTGCGAAGAGAGTGTCTCATTTAGACAAGGCAATGCAAGGAAATGCAAGGCGAGGCAAGGCAAGTCATGGGTTTTTTTTAGATTGGGTTTGGGAGATAAAATCTCTATAGGCAAGGCAAGGCCATGCAATTTAAACAACGCCATGTATTTTTCTATAGAATTTTTGGGGAGATAGAATCTCCTTTAGGCAGGACAAGACAAGGAAAGGCAATGAACAGCTTGCATTTTCTTTAGATGTCGTTGGGGAGATAGAATCTTATTAATCCAAGGCAAGGCAAGGCAAGGGAAGTCATGGGATGTTTTAGATTTGGTTGGGGAGATAGAACCTCTGTTAGGAAAGGCAATGCAAGGCAAGGCAAAAATGGTAAGGCAAAGAACCACAAGGCATGGATTTTGTTTATATTTGATGGGGACAACAAATATCATTAATCAATGCAGGTAAAGTATGGCAAGACAAGCTCAGGCAACGAAGGCATGGATTTTCTTTAGATTTGGTTGGGGAGATAGAATCTCATTTAGGCAACACAAGGCAAGGAAAAGCAATGAACAGCTTGCATTTTCTTTAGATGTGGTTGGGGTGATAGAATCTTATTAATCCAAGGCAAGGCAAGGCAAGGGAAGTCATGGGATGTTTTAGATTTGGTTGGGGAGATAGAACCTCTGTTAGGAAAGGCAAGGCAAGGCAAGGCAAGGCAAAAATGGGAAGGCAAAGAAGCACAAGGCATGGATTTTGTTTATATTTGGTAGGGACAACAAATATCATTAGTCAATGCTGGTAAAGTATGGCAAGACAAGCTCAGGCAAGGAAGGCATGGATTTACTTTAGATTTGGTTGGGGAGATAGAATCTCATTTAGGCAAGTCAATGCAATGCAAGGCAAGGCAAGGCATGAATATTCTTTCTTATTGGTTGGGGGCAGAGAGTCTCATTTAGGCAAGGCAAGGCAAGGCAAGGAAATGCAAGGCAAGGCAAGGCAAGGCAGGGCAAGGCATGGATTTTGTTTAGATTTGGTTGTGGAGAAAAAATCTCATTTAGCAAATTCAAGGCAAGGCAAGGAAAGGAAAGGTAATGCAATGTAAGGACTGTCATGGATTTTCTATCGATTTTTTTTTGGGAAAATAGAGACTCATTTAGGCAAGGCAAGGCAGGGAAATGCGAGTAAGGCAAGTCAAGGCAAAGCAAGGCAAGGCAAGGCAATGCAAGGCAAGTCATGGATATTGTTTGAATTTAGATGGGGAGATAGAATTTCATTTAGGCAATACAAGGCAATGCAATGCAATGCAAGGCAAGGCAAGGCAAGGCAAGGCAAATCATGGATTTTCTTTTAATTTAGTTGGGGAGATAGAAAGTCATTTAGGCAAGACAAGGCAAGGCAAGGCAAGGAAAGGCATGCAGTGTCTTTAGATTTGATTGGAGAGATGGAATTTCCTTTAGGAAATGCAAGGCAAGGCATGGAAATTCAAGGCAAGGCAAGGCAAGGGAAGGCAAGGCACCACAAGGTATAGATTGTCTTTATATTCGGCTGGAGAGGTAGAATCACATTTAGGCAATACAAGGAAAGGCAACGCAAGGAAAGGCATGGATTTTCTTTAGATTTGTTTGCGGAGATAGAATCTCATTTAAGAAGGCAATGCAAGGCAAAGCAAAACAATGCGTGAATATTCTTTCTTATTGGTGTGGACAGAGATCTCATTTAGGCAAGGCAAGGCAAGGAAATGCAAGGCAAGGCAAGGCAAGGCAAGGCAAGGCAAGGCATGGATTTTCTTTGGATTTGGTTGGGGAAATAGAATCTCATTTAGGCAAGGCAATGCAATGCAAGGCAAGGCAAGGCATGAATATTCTTTCTTATTGGTTGGGCACAGAGAGTCTCATTTAGGCAAGGCAAGGCAAGGAAATGCAAGGCAAGGCAAGGAAAGGCAAGGCATGGATTTTCTTTAGATTTGGTTGGGGAGAAAAAATCTCATTTAAGCATGGCAAGTCAAGGCAAGCCAAGGCAAGGAAAGGCTATGCAGTGTAAGGACATTCATTCATTTTCTTAGATTTATGGGAAGATAGAGTCTCATTTAGGCAAGGCAAGGCAAGGAAATGCAAGGCAAGGCAAGGCAAGGCAAAGCAAGGCAAGGCAAAACAAGGCAAGGCAAGTCATGGAGTTTCTTTTAATTTAGTTGTGGAGATAGATTGTCATTTAGGCAAGACAAGTCAAGGCAAGGCAAGGCAGTGCTCCAGAAGGCATGGATTTTCTTTAGATTTGGTTGGGGAGATAGATCTCAGTTAGCAAAGCAATGTATCACAAGTCAAGGCATGAATATTCTGTTTCATTAGTTGCGAAGAGAGTGTCTCATTTAGACAAGGCAATGCAAGGAAATGCAAGGCGAGGCAAGGCAAGGCAAGGTATGGATTTTTTTAGATTGGGTTGGGGAGATAAAATCTCTTTAGGCAAGGCAAGGCCATGCAATTTAAGCAACGCCATGTATTTTTGTATGAATTTTTTGGGGAGATAGAATCTCATTTAGGCAACACAAGGCAAGGAAAGGCAATGAACAGCTTGCATTTTCTTTAGATGTGGTTGGGGAGATAGAATCTTATTAATCCAAGGCAAGGCAAGGCAAGGGAAGTCATGGGATGTTTTAGATTTGGTTGGGGAGATAGAACCTCTGTTAGGAAAGGCAAGGCAAGGCAAGGCAAGGCAAAAATGGGAAGGCAAAGAAGCACAAGGCATGGATTTTGTTTATATTTGGTAGGGACAACAAATATCATTAGTCAATGCAGGTAAAGTATGGCAAGACAAGCTCAGGCAAGGAAGGCATGGATTTACTTTAGATTTGGTTGGGGAGATAGAATCTCATTTAGGCAAGTCAATGCAAGGCAAGGAAAGGCAAGGCATGAATATTCTTTCTTATTGTTTGGGGAAAGAGAGTCTCATTTAGGCAAGGCAAGGCAAGGCAAGGAAATGCAAGGCAAGGCAAGGCAAGGCAGGGCAAGGCATGGATTTTCTTTATATTTGGTTTTGGAGAAAAAATCTCATTTAGCCAATTCAAGGCAAGGCAAGGAAAGGAAAGGCAATGCAATGTAAGGACAGTCATGGATTTTCTATCGATTTTTTTGGGAAAATAGAGACTCATTTAGGCAAGGCAAGGCAGGGAAATGCGAGTAAGGCAAGTCAAGGCAAAGCAAGGCAAGGCAATGCAACACAAGTCAAGGAATGAATATTCTGTCTCATTAGTTGCGAAGAGAGTGTCTCATTTAGACAAGGCAATGCAAGGAAATGCAAGGCGAGGCAAGGCAAGTCATGGGTTTTTTTTAGATTGGGTTTGGGAGATAAAATCTCTATAGGCAAGGCAAGGCCATGCAATTTAAACAACGCCATGTATTTTTCTATAGAATTTTTGGGGAGATAGAATCTCCTTTAGGCAGGACAAGACAAGGAAAGGCAATGAACAGCTTGCATTTTCTTTAGATGTCGTTGGGGAGATAGAATCTTATTAATCCAAGGCAAGGCAAGGCAAGGGAAGTCATGGGATGTTTTAGATTTGGTTGGGGAGATAGAACCTCTGTTAGGAAAGGCAATGCAAGGCAAGGCAAAAATGGTAAGGCAAAGAACCACAAGGCATGGATTTTGTTTATATTTGATGGGGACAACAAATATCATTAATCAATGCAGGTAAAGTATGGCAAGACAAGCTCAGGCAACGAAGGCATGGATTTTCTTTAGATTTGGTTGGGGAGATAGAATCTCATTTAGGCAACACAAGGCAAGGAAAAGCAATGAACAGCTTGCATTTTCTTTAGATGTGGTTGGGGTGATAGAATCTTATTAATCCAAGGCAAGGCAAGGCAAGGGAAGTCATGGGATGTTTTAGATTTGGTTGGGGAGATAGAACCTCTGTTAGGAAAGGCAAGGCAAGGCAAGGCAAGGCAAAAATGGGAAGGCAAAGAAGCACAAGGCATGGATTTTGTTTATATTTGGTAGGGACAACAAATATCATTAGTCAATGCTGGTAAAGTATGGCAAGACAAGCTCAGGCAAGGAAGGCATGGATTTACTTTAGATTTGGTTGGGGAGATAGAATCTCATTTAGGCAAGTCAATGCAATGCAAGGCAAGGCAAGGCATGAATATTCTTTCTTATTGGTTGGGGACAGAGAGTCTCATTTAGGCAAGGCAAGGCAAGGCAAGGAAATGCAAGGCAAGGCAAGGCAAGGCAGGGCAAGGCATGGATTTTGTTTAGATTTGGTTGTGGAGAAAAAATCTCATTTAGCAAATTCAAGGCAAGGCAAGGAAAGGAAAGGTAATGCAATGTAAGGACTGTCATGGATTTTCTATCGATTTTTTTTTGGGAAAATAGAGACTCATTTAGGCAAGGCAAGGCAGGGAAATGCGAGTAAGGCAAGTCAAGGCAAAGCAAGGCAAGGCAAGGCAATGCAAGGCAAGTCATGGATATTGTTTGAATTTAGATGGGGAGATAGAATGTCATTTAGGCAATACAAGGCAATGCAATGCAATGCAAGGCAAGGCAAGGCAAGGCAAGGCAAATCATGGATTTTCTTTTAATTTAGTTGGGGAGATAGAAAGTCATTTAGGCAAGACAAGGCAAGGCAAGGCAAGGAAAGGCATGCAGTGTCTTTAGATTTGATTGGAGAGATGGAATTTCCTTTAGGAAATGCAAGGCAAGGCATGGAAATTCAAGGCAAGGCAAGGCAAGGGAAGGCAAGGCACCACAAGGTATAGATTGTCTTTATATTCGGCTGGAGAGGTAGAATCACATTTAGGCAATACAAGGAAAGGCAACGCAAGGAAAGGCATGGATTTTCTTTAGATTTGTTTGCGGAGATAGAATCTCATTTAAGAAGGCAATGCAAGGCAAAGCAAAACAATGCGTGAATATTCTTTCTTATTGGTGTGGACAGAGATCTCATTTAGGCAAGGCAAGGCAAGGAAATGCAAGGCAAGGCAAGGCAAGGCAAGGCAAGGCAAGGCAAAGCAAGGCATGGATTTTCTTTGGATTTGGTTGGGGAGATAGAATCTCATTTAGGCAAGGCAATGCAATGCAAGGCAAGGCAAGGCATGAATATTCTTTCTTATTGGTTGGGCACAGAGAGTCTCATTTAGGCAAGGCAAGGCAAGGAAATGCAAGGCAAGGCAAGGAAAGGCAAGGCATGGATTTTCTTTAGATTTGGTTGGGGAGAAAAAATCTCATTTAAGCATGGCAAGTCAAGGCAAGCCAAGGCAAGGAAAGGCTATGCAGTGTAAGGACATTCATTCATTTTCTTAGATTTATGGGAAGATAGAGTCTCATTTAGGCAAGGCAAGGCAAGGAAATGCAAGGCAAGGCAAGGCAAGGCAAAGCAAGGCAAGGCAAAACAAGGCAAGGCAAGTCATGGAGTTTCTTTTAATTTAGTTGTGGAGATAGATTGTCATTTAGGCAAGACAAGTCAAGGCAAGGCAAGGCAGTGCTCCAGAAGGCATGGATTTTCTTTAGATTTGGTTGGGGAGATAGATCTCAGTTAGCAAAGCAATGTATCACAAGTCAAGGCATGAATATTCTGTTTCATTAGTTGCGAAGAGAGTGTCTCATTTAGACAAGGCAATGCAAGGAAATGCAAGGCGAGGCAAGGCAAGGCAAGGTATGGATTTTTTTAGATTGGGTTGGGGAGATAAAATCTCTTTAGGCAAGGCAAGGCCATGCAATTTAAGCAACGCCATGTATTTTTGTATGAATTTTTTGGGGAGATAGAATCTCATTTAGGCAACACAAGGCAAGGAAAGGCAATGAACAGCTTGCATTTTCTTTAGATGTGGTTGGGGAGATAGAATCTTATTAATCCAAGGCAAAGCAAGGCAAGGGAAGTCATGGGATGTTTTAGATTTGGTTGGGGAGATAGAACCTCTGTTAGGAAAGGCAAGGCAAGGCAAGGCAAGGCAAAAATGGGAAGGCAAAGAAGCACAAGGCATGGATTTTGTTTATATTTGGTAGGGACAACAAATATCATTAGTCAATGCAGGTAAAGTATGGCAAGACAAGCTCAGGCAAGGAAGGCATGGATTTACTTTAGATTTGGTTGGGGAGATAGAATCTCATTTAGGCAAGTCAATGCAAGGCAAGGAAAGGCAAGGCATGAATATTCTTTCTTATTGTTTGGGGAAAGAGAGTCTCATTTAGGCAAGGCAAGGCAAGGCAAGGAAATGCAAGGCAAGGCAAGGCAAGGCAGGGCAAGGCATGGATTTTCTTTATATTTGGTTTTGGAGAAAAAATCTCATTTAGCCAATTCAAGGCAAGGCAAGGAAAGGAAAGGCAATGCAATGTAAGGACAGTCATGGATTTTCTATCGATTTTTTTGGGAAAATAGAGACTCATTTAGGCAAGGCAAGGCAGGGAAATGCGAGTAAGGCAAGTCAAGGCAAAGCAAGGCAAGGCAATGCAACACAAGTCAAGGAATGAATATTCTGTCTCATTAGTTGCGAAGAGAGTGTCTCATTTAGACAAGGCAATGCAAGGAAATGCAAGGCGAGGCAAGGCAAGTCATGGGTTTTTTTTAGATTGGGTTTGGGAGATAAAATCTCTATAGGCAAGGCAAGGCCATGCAATTTAAACAACGCCATGTATTTTTCTATAGAATTTTTGGGGAGATAGAATCTCCTTTAGGCAGGACAAGACAAGGAAAGGCAATGAACAGCTTGCATTTTCTTTAGATGTCGTTGGGGAGATAGAATCTTATTAATCCAAGGCAAGGCAAGGCAAGGGAAGTCATGGGATGTTTTAGATTTGGTTGGGGAGATAGAACCTCTGTTAGGAAAGGCAATGCAAGGCAAGGCAAAAATGGTAAGGCAAAGAACCACAAGGCATGGATTTTGTTTATATTTGATGGGGACAACAAATATCATTAATCAATGCAGGTAAAGTATGGCAAGACAAGCTCAGGCAACGAAGGCATGGATTTTCTTTAGATTTGGTTGGGGAGATAGAATCTCATTTAGGCAACACAAGGCAAGGAAAAGCAATGAACAGCTTGCATTTTCTTTAGATGTGGTTGGGGTGATAGAATCTTATTAATCCAAGGCAAGGCAAGGCAAGGGAAGTCATGGGATGTTTTAGATTTGGTTGGGGAGATAGAACCTCTGTTAGGAAAGGCAAGGCAAGGCAAGGCAAGGCAAAAATGGGAAGGCAAAGAAGCACAAGGCATGGATTTTGTTTATATTTGGTAGGGACAACAAATATCATTAGTCAATGCTGGTAAAGTATGGCAAGACAAGCTCAGGCAAGGAAGGCATGGATTTACTTTAGATTTGGTTGGGGAGATAGAATCTCATTTAGGCAAGTCAATGCAATGCAAGGCAAGGCAAGGCATGAATATTCTTTCTTATTGGTTGGGGACAGAGAGTCTCATTTAGGCAAGGCAAGGCAAGGCAAGGAAATGCAAGGCAAGGCAAGGCAAGGCAGGGCAAGGCATGGATTTTGTTTAGATTTGGTTGTGGAGAAAAAATCTCATTTAGCAAATTCAAGGCAAGGCAAGGAAAGGAAAGGCAATGCAATGTAAGGACAGTCATGGATTTTCTATCGATTTTTTTGGGAAAATAGAGACTCATTTAGGCAAGGCAAGGCAGGGAAATGCGAGTAAGGCAAGTCAAGGCAAAGCAAGGCAAGGCAAGGCAATGCAAGGCAAGTCATGGATATTGTTTGAATTTAGATGGGGAGATAGAATGTCATTTAGGCAATACAAGGCAATGCAATGCAAGGCAAGGCAAGGCAAGGCAAGTCATGGATTTTCTTTTAATTTAGTTGGGGAGATAGAAAGTCATTTAGGCAAGACAAGGCAAGGCAAGGCAAGGAAAGGCATGCAGTGTCTTTAGATTTGATTGGAGAGATGGAATCTCCTTTAGGAAATGCAAGGCAAGGCATGGAAATTCAAGGCAAGGCAAGGCAAGGGAAGGCAAGGCACCACAAGGTATAGATTATCTTTATATTCGGCTGGAGAGGTAGAATCACATTTAGGCAATACAAGGAAAGGCAAGGCAAGGAAAGGCATGGATTTTCTTTAGATTTGTTTGCGGAGATAGAATCTCATTTAAGAAGGCAATGCAAGGCAAGGCAACACAATGCGTGAATATTCGTTCTTATTGGTTTGGACAGAGAGTCTCATTTACGCAAGGCAAGGCAAGGAAATGCAAGGCAAGGCAAGGCAGGACAAGGCAGGGCAAGGCATGGATTTTCTTTGGATTTGGTTGGGGAGATAGGATCTCATTTAGGCAAGGCAATGCAATGCAAGGCAAGGCAAGGCATGAATATTCTTTCTTATTGGTTGGAGACAGAGAGTCTCATTTAGGCAAGGCAAGGCAAGGAAATGCAAGGCAAGGCAAGGCAAGGCAAGGCAAGGCAAGGCAAGGCAAGGCATGGATTTTCTTTGTATTTGGTTGGGGAGATAGAATCTCATTTAGGCAAGGCAATGCAATGCAAGGAAAGGCAAGGCATGAATATTCTTTCTTATTGGTTGGGGACAGAGAGTCTCATTTAGGCAAGGCAAGGCAAGGAAATGCAAGTCAAGTCAAGTCAAGGCAAGGCAAGGCAAAGCAAGTCATGGAGTTTCTTTTAATTTAATTGGGGAGATAGATTGTCATTTAGGCAAGACAAATCAAGGCAAGGCAAGGCAATGCTCCAGAAGGCATGGATTTTCTTTAGATTTGGTTGGGGAGATAAAATCTCATTTAGGCCAGGCAATGCAATGCAAGGCACGGCAAGGCATGAATATTCTTTCTTATTGGTTGGGGACAGAGAGTCTAATTTAGGCAAGGCAAGGCAAGGAAATGCAAGGCAAGGCAAGGCAAGGCAAGGCAAGGCATGGATTTTCTTTAGATTTGGTTGGGGAGATAGAATCTCATTTAGGCAAGGCAGTGCAATGCAAGCCAAGGCAAGGCATGAATATTCTTTCTTATTGGTTGGGGACAGAGAGTGACATTTAGGCAAGGCAAGGCAAAGAAATGCAAGGCAAGGCAAGGCAAGGCATGGATTTTCTTTAGATTTGGTTGGGGAGAAGAAAATCTCATTTAGGCATGGCAAGGCAAGGCAAGGCATGGCAAGGAAAGGCATTGCAACGTAAGGACATTCATGAATTTCCTGTATGAATGGGAAGATAGAGTCTCATTTAGGCAAGGCAAGGCAAGGAAATGTAAGGGAAGGCAAGACAAGGCAAAACAAGGCAAGCCAAGGTGTGGCAAGGCATGGATATTCTTTTATTTTAGTTGTGGAGATAGAATGTCATTTAGGCAAGACAATGCAAGGAGAGTCAAGGCAATGCTCCAGAGGGCATGGATTTTCTTTAGATTTGGTTGTGGAGATAGAATCTCATTTAGCAAGGCAATGCAACGTAAGTCAAGGCATGAATATTCTGTCTCATTAGTTGCGAAGAGAGAGTCTTATTTAGACAAGGGAAGGCAAGGAAATGCAAGGCGATGCAAGGCAAGTCATGGGTATTCTTTATATTGGGTTGGGGAGATAAAGTCTCTTTAGGCAAGGCAAGGCCATGCAATTTAAGCAACGTCATGTATTTTTCTATAGATTTTTTTGTGAGATAGAATCTCATTTAGGCAAGACAAGGCAAGGAAAGGCAATGAACAGCTTGCATTTTCTTTAGATGTGGTTGGGGAGATAGAATCTTATTAATCCAAGGCAAGGCAAGGCAAGGGAAGGCATGGGATGCTTTAGATTTGGTTGGGGATATAGAATCTCTGTTAGGAAAGGAAAGGCAAGGCAAGGCAAAAATGGCAAGGCAAAGAAGCACAAGGAATGAATTTTGTTTATATTTGGTGGGGACAACAAATATCATTAGTTAATGCAGTTATAGAATGGCAAGACCAGGCCAGGCAAGGAAGGCATGGATTTACTTTAGATTTGGTTGGGGAGATAGAATCTCATTTAGGCAAGTCAATGCAATGCAAGGCATGGAAAGGCATGAATGTTCTTTCTTATTGGTTGGGGACAGAGAGTCTCATTTAGGCAAGGCAAGGCAAGGCAAGGAAATGCAAGGCAAGGAGGGCAAGGCATGGCAAGGCATGGAGTTTCTTTATATTTGGTTGTGGAGAAAAAATCTCATTTAGCCAATTCAAGGCAAGGCTAGGAAAGGAAAGGCAATGCAATGTAAGGACAGCCATGGATTTTCTATCGATTTTTTTGGGAAAATAGAGACTCATTTAGGCAAGGCAAGGCAGGGAAATGCGAGTAAGGCAAGTCAAGGCAAAGCAAGGCAAGGCAAGGCAATGCAAGGCAAGTCATGGATTTTCTTTTAATTTAGATGGGGAGATAGAATGTCATTCAGCAATACAAGGCAATGCAAGGCAAGGCAAGGCAAGGCAAGTCATGGATTTTCTTTTAATTTATTTGGGGAGATAGAAAGTCATTTAGGCAAGACAAGGCAAGGTAACGCAAGGAAAGGCATACAGTGTCTTTAGATTTGATTGGAGAGATGGAATCTCCTTTAGGAAATGCAAGGCAAGGCATTTCAATTCAAGGCAAGTCAAGGCAAGAAAGGCACCACAAGGTATAGATTGTCTTTATATTTGGCTGGAGAGGTAGAAGCACATTAAGGGAATACTAGGAAAGGCAAGGCAAGGAAATGCAAGGATTTTCTTTAGATTTGTTTGGGGAGATAGAACCTCATTTAGGAAGGCAATGTATGGGAAGGTAACACAATGCATGAATATTCTTTCTTATTGGTGGGGACAGAGAGTCTCATTTAGGCAAGGCAAGGCAAGGCAAGGAAATGCAAGGCAAGGCAATGCAAGGCAAGGCAAGGCAAGGCATGGGTTTTCTTTTGATTTGGTTGGGGAGATAGAATCTCATTTAGGCAAGGCAATGCAATGCAATGCAAGGCAAGGCATGAATATTCTTTCTTATTGGTTGGGCACAGAGAGTCTCATTTAGGCAAGGCAAGGCAATGAAATGCAAGGCAAGGCAAGGCAAGGCAAGGCATGGATTTTCTATGGATTTGGTTGGGGAGAAGAAAATCTCATTTAGGCATGGCAAGGCAAGGCAAGGCATGGCAAGGAAAGGCAATGCAATGTGAGGACATTCATGGATTTTCTGTAGATTTTTTTGGGAAGATAGAGTCTCATTTAGGCAAGGCAAGGCAAGGAAATGCAAGGGAAGGCAAGACAAGGCAAAACAAGGCAAGCCAAGACGTGGCAAGGCATGGATATTCTTTTATTTTAGTTGTGGAGATAGAATGTCATTTAGGCAAGACAAGGCAAGGAGAGTCAAGGCAATGCTCCAGAGGGCATGGATTTTGTTTAGATTTGGTTGTGGAGATAGAATCTCATTTAGCAAGGCAATGCAACGTCAGTCAAGGCATGAATATTCTGTCTCATTAGTTGCGAAGAGAGAGTCTCATTTAGACAAGGGAAGGCAAGGAAATGCAAGGCGATGCAAGGCAAGTCATGGGTTTTCTTTATATTGGGTTGGGGAGATAAAGTCTCTTTAGGCAAGGCAAGGCCATGCAATTTAAGCAACGTCATGTATTTTTCTATAGACATTCTTGGGAGATAGAATCTCATTTAGGCAAGACAAGGCAAGGAAAGGCAATGAACAGCTTGCATTTTCTTTAGATGTGGTTGGGGAGATAGAATCTTATTAATCCAAGGCAAGGCAAGGCAAGGGAAGGCATGGGATGCTTTAGATTTTGTTGGGGAGATAGAATCTCTGTTAGGAAAGAAAGGC
This sequence comes from Cricetulus griseus, assembly GCF_003668045.3. Classification (NCBI taxonomy): domain Eukaryota; kingdom Metazoa; phylum Chordata; class Mammalia; order Rodentia; family Cricetidae; genus Cricetulus; species Cricetulus griseus. Next base: position 1,162 of record NW_023277330.1, on the reverse strand, counting down.
AAGGCAAGGCAAAAATGGCAAGGCAAAGAAGCACAAGGAATGAATTTTGTTTATATTTGGTGGGGACAACAAATATCATTAGTTAATGCAGGTATAGAATGGCAAGACCAGGCCAGGCAAGGAAGGCATGGATTTACTTTAGATTTGGTTGGGGAGATAGAATCTCATTTAGGCAAGTCAATGCAATGCAAGGCAAGGCAAGGCATGAATGTTCTTTCTTATTGGTTGGGGACAGAGAGTCTCATTTAGGCAAGGCAAGGCAAGGCAAGGAAATGCAAGGCAAGGAGGGCAAGGCATGGCAAGTCATGGATTTTCTTTATATTTGGTTGTGGAGAAAAAATCTCATTTAGCCAATTCAAGGCAAGGCTAGGAAAGGAAAGACAATGCAATGTAAGGACAGTCATGGATTTTCTATCGATTTTCTGGGAAAATAGAGACTCATTTAGGCAAGGCAAGGCAGGGAAATGCGAGTAAGGCAAGTCAAGGCAAAGCAAGGCAAGGCAAGGCAATGCAAGGCAAGTCATGGATTTTCTTTTAATTTAGATGGGGAGATAGAATGTCATTCAGCAATACAAGGCAATGCAAGGCAAGGCAAGGCAAGGCAAGTCATGGATTTTCTTTTAATTTATTTGGGGAGATAGAAAGTCATTTAGGCAAGACAAGGCAAGGTAACGCAAGGAAAGGCATACAGTGTCTTTAGATTTGATTGGAGAGATGGAATCTCCTTTAGGAAATGCAAGGCAAGGCATTTCAATTCAAGGCAAGTCAAGGCAAGAAAGGCACCACAAGGTATAGATTGTCTTTATATTTGGCTGGAGAGGTAGAATCACATTAAGGGAATACTAGGAAAGGCAAGGCAAGGAAATGCAAGGATTGTCTTTAGATTTGTTTGGGGAGATAGAACCTCATTTAGGAAGGCAATGTATGGGAAGGTAACACAATGCATGAATATTCTTTCTTATTGGTGGGGACAGAGAGTCTCATTTAGGCAAGGCAAGGCAAGGCAAGGAAATGCAAGGCAAGGCAATGCAAGGCAAGACAAGGCAAGGCATGGGTTTTCTTTTGATTTGGTTGGGGAGATAGAATCTCATTTAGGCAAGGCAATGCAATGCAAGGCAAGGCAAGGCATGAATATTCTTTCTTATTGGTTGGGCACAGAGAG
>NW_023277329.1:0-13645 GCF_003668045.3 Cricetulus griseus | reverse complement strand
TGTTACAAGCATGTCACATGTATGTTACAAGCATGTCACATGTATGTTATAAGTGACACGTGTACGACACATATACGACACATGTATGACACATGTACGACACATGTATGTTACAGGTATGACACATGTTTGTTACATGTATGACACATGTGTGTTACATGTATGAAACTTGTGTGTTCCATGTATGTCACATGTGTGTTCCATGTGTGTTCCAGGTATGTTCCATGTATGTTCCATGTATGTTCCACGTATGTTCCATGTATGTTTCATGTATGTTCCATGTATGTTCCATGTATGAAACAAGTATGATCCATGTATGTTCCATGTGTGTTCCATGTATGTTACCTGTATGACACATGTATGACCCATGTATGTCACATGTATGACACACACATGTTACAAGCATATTACATGTATGTTACATGTATGTTACATGTATAACACATGTATGACACATGTATGACACATGTAGGACACATGTATGTCACATGTATGACACATGTATGACACATTAATGTTACATGTAGGTTACATGTATGATACATGTGTGTTACATGTATGACACATGTGTTTTACATGTATTACACATGTATGTTATATGTATGACACATGTGTGTTCCATGTATGTTCCATGTATTTTCCACGTATGTTCCAGGTATGTTCCATGTATGTTACATGTATGTTACATGTATGTTAAATGTATGAAACAAGTATGTTATATGTATGCTACATGTATGTTACATGTATGACATATGTATGTTACATGTATGACACATGTATGACTCATGTATGACACATGTATGACACATGTATGACACATGTTTGTGACATGTATGTTCCATGTATGTTCCATGTATATTCCATGTTTCTTCCAGGTATGTTACATGTATGAAACAAGTATGTTACATGTATGTATGTTACATGTATGTTACATGTATTTTACACGTATGACACATGCATGACACATGTATGACACATGTATGACTCATGTATGACACATGTATGACACATGTATGTTACATGTATGTACATGTATGTTACATGTATGTTACATGTATATTAGATGTATGACATACATGTTACAAGCATGTCACATGTATGTTACAAGCATGTCACATGTATGTTACAAGCATGTCACATGTATGTTATAAGTGACACGTGTACGACACATATACGACACATGTATGACACATGTACGACACATGTATGACACATGTACATTACATGTATGACATATGTACGTTACACGTATGACACATGTATGTTACATGTATGAAACACGTATGTTACATGTATGACACATATATGTTAAATGTATGACACATGTATGACACATGTAAGACACATGTTTGTGACATATATGTTACATGTATGTTACTTGTATGACATGTTTGTGACATGTATGTGACATGTATGACACTTGTAAGTGACATGTATGTGACATGTGTGACACTTGTATGTGACATGTATGTGACATGTATGACACTTGTATGTGACATGTATGTGACATGTATGACACTTGTATGTGACATATATGATACATGTATGACACTTTTATGTGACATGTATGTTACATGTATGACAAATATATGTTACATGTATGTTACTTGTATGTAACATGTATGTCACTTGTATGTCACATGTATGTCACACATATGTTATATGTATGTTACATGTATGACTCACACATGTTACAAGCATGTTACATGTATGTTACATGTATGACACATGTATGACACATGTGTGTTACATGTATGACACAAGTGTGTTACATGTATGACACATGTGTGTTACATGTATGACACATGTGTGTAACATGTATGACACATGTGTGTTCCATGTATGACACATGTGTGTTCCATGCATGTTACATGGATGACACATGTATGACACATATATGACACATGTATGACACATGTATTTCACATATATGACACACATTTGTTACAAGCATGTTACAATCATGTTACATGTATGTTACATGTATGACACATGTATGACACATGTATGATACATCCATGGTACATATTTGTTACATTTATGTTTCATGTATGCTACATGTATGTTTCATATATGTTACATGTATGACACACACATGTTACAAGCATGTTACATGTATTTCACATGTATGTTACATGTATGTTACATTTATAACACACACATAACACTAGCATGTCACATGTATGTTACATGTATGTAACATTAATGACACTCACATGTTAAAAGCATGTTACAAGCATGTTAAACGTATGTTACATATATGTTACATGTTTGTTCCATGTATGACACACACATGTTACATGTATGTTAAATGTATGTTACATGTATGTTACATGTTGACACACATATGTCACTTGTATGTTACATGTATGGTACTTGTATGACACTTGTATATGACATGTATGTTACATGTATGACATATGTATATTATATGTATGTTATATGTATATTATATGTATGTCACATCTATGTCACATCTATGTCACATATATGTTATAGGTATGTCACATATATGTTATATGTATGTTACATGTATGACACACACAGGTTACAAGCATGTTACATGTATGTTACATGTATGACACATGTATGACACAGGTATGACACATGAATGACACATGTATGACACGTGTATGACACATGTATGACCCATGTATGACCCATGTATGACACATGTATGACACATGTATGACACATGTGTGTTACATATATGACACATGTGTGATACATGTATGACACATGTGTGTTCCATGTATGACACATGTGTATTCCATGTATGTTGCATGTATGTTGCATGTATGTTCCATGTATGTTCCATGTATGTTCCATATATGACACATGTATGACACATGTATGTTACATGTATGTTTCATGTATGTCACAAGTATGACACATTTATGACACATGTATGACACATCTATGTTACACGTTTGTTACATGTATGTTACATGTATGTTTCATGTATGTTACATGTATGACACAACCATGTCACAAGCATGTTACATGTATGTATGTTACATGTATGTCACATTTATGACACACACATAACCCTAGCAAATCACATGTATGTTACATGTATGTTACATTAATGACACTCACATGTTACAAGCATGTTACATGTATGCTACAGGTATATTACATGTATGTCACATGTATGACACACACATGATACAAGCATGTTACAAGCATATCAAATGTATGTTACATGTTTGTTACATGTATGTTAACAGTATGACACACACATGTTACAAGCATTTCACATGTATGTTACATGTGTGTTACATGTATGTCACATGTATGTTATATGTATGTTACATGTTGACACACATGTCACATGTATGTTACATGTATGATACATGTATGTTACATGTATGTTAGATTTATGACACACACATGTTACAAGCATGTCACATGTATGTTACATGTATGTACAAGTATGTTACATGTATGTACATGTATGTTACATATATGACACAAAGGTGTCATATGTATGTTACATATATGTTACATGTATATTATATGTATGTTACATGTATGTCACATGTAACGTACATGTATGATACATGTGTGTTACATGTATGACACATGTGAATTACATATGACACATGTATGTTCCATGTATGACACATGTATGTTACATGTATGACACATATGTGTTACATGTATGAAACATATGTGTTACATGTATGACACATGTGTGTTCCATGTATGTTCCATGTGTGTTCCATGTTTGTTCGATTTATGTTACATGTACGAAACAAGTATGTTACATGTATGTTACATGTATGTTACTTGTATGTTACATGTGTGGTACATGTATGTTACATGTATGTTACATGTATGACACATGTATGACACATGTATGTTACATGTATGACAATGTATGACACAAGTATGACCCATGTATGACACATGTATGACCCATGTATGACACATGTATGACACATGTTTGTGACATGTATGACACATGTTTGTGACATGTATGTTACATGTATGTGACATGTATGACACTTGTATGTTACATGAATGTGACATGTATGACACTTGTTTGTGACATGTATGTGACATATATGATACTTGTATGTGAAATGTATGTTACTTGTAAGAGACATGTATGACACATGTATGTTATATGTATATTACATGTATATCACATGTATGGTACATGTATGTCACATGTATGTCACATGTATGTCACATGTATGTCACATGAATGTCACATGTATGTTACATGTATGTCACATGTATGGCACACACATGTTACAAGCATGTTACAAGCATGTCACATGTATGTACAAGTATGACACATGTACGACACATGTACGACACATGTACGACACATGTACGTTAAATGTATGTCTCATGTACGTTACATGTATGAAACATGTACGTTATATGTATGACACATGTACTTTACATGTATGAAAAATTATTGTTACATGTATGACACATGTGTGTTACATGTACGTTACATGAATGTTACATGTATGTTACAGTTATGTTATATGAATATTAGATGTATGACACACACATGTTACAAGCATGTCACATTATGTTACAAGTATGACACATGTACGACACATGTACGACACATGTATGACAGATGTACGACAGATGTACGACACATGTGTGTTACATGTATGACACATGTATGTTACTTGTATGACACATGTATATTACATGTATGTTACATGTATGACACATTTATGTTACATGTATGTTACATGTATGTTAGATTTAGGACACACACATGTTACAGGCATGTCATACGTATGTTATATATATATACATGTATGTTACATATATGACACAAAGGTGTCCCATGTATGTTACATGTATGTTACAGGTATATTATATGTATGTTACATGTATGTCACATGTGTGTTCCATGTATGTTCCATGTATGTTCCATGTATGTTCCACGTATTTTCCATGTATGTTCCATGTATGTTCGATGTATGCTACATGTATGAATAAATTATGTTCCATGTATGTTCCATGTATGTTCCATGTATGACACATGTATGACACATGTATGACACATGTATGACACATGTTTGTGACATGTATGTTAAATGTATGTTACTTGTATGACACATGTTTGTGACATGTATGGGACATGTATGACACTTGTATGTGACATGTATGTGACATGTATGACACTTGCATGTGACATGTATGTGACATGTATGACACTTGCATGTGACATGTATGTTACATGTATGACACATGTATGTTACATGTATGTCACAGGTATGTTCCATGTATGTCACATGTATGACACACACATGTTACAAGCATTTCACATGTATGTTACACGTGTGTTACATGTATGTTACATATATGACAGAAAGGTGTCACATGTATGTTACATATATGTTACTGGTATATTATATGTATGTTACAAGTATGTCACATGTAAGGTACATGTAAGATACATGTGTGTTACATGTATGACACATGTGTGTTCCATGTATGTTCCAGGTATGTTCCATGTATGTTCCAGGTATGTTTCACGTATATTCCGTTTTTGTTCCATGTTTGTTCCATGTATGTTATATGTATGAAACAAGTATGTTACATGTATATTACATGTCCGTTACATGTATGACACATGTATGACTCATGTATGACACATGTATGACACATGTATGACATGTATGACACATGTATGACACATGCTTGTGACATGTATGTGACATGTATGTTACTTGTATGACACATGTTTCTGACATGTTTGTGACATGTATGACACTTGTATGTGACATGTATGTGACATGTATGACACTTGCATGTGACATGTATGTGACATGTATGACACTTGCATGTGTCATGTATGTTACATGTATGACACTAGTATGTGACATGTATGTTACATGTATGACACATGTATGTTACATGTATGTTACATCTATGTTACATGTATGTTACATGTATGTCACAGGTATGTTCCATGTATGTCACATGTAAGACACACACATGTTACAAGCATTTCACATGTATGTTACATGTGTGTTACATGTATGTTACATGTAAGTTACATGTTGACACACACATGTCAAATGTATGTTACATGTATATTACATGGATGTTACATGTATGTAAGATTTATGACACACAAATGTTACAAGCATGTCACATGTATGTTACATGTATGTACATGTATGTTACATATATGACACAAAGGTGTCACATGTATGTTACATGGATGTTACAGGTATATGATATGTATGTTACAAGTATGTTACATGTAAGGTACATGTATGATACATGTGTGTTACATGTATGACACATGTGTGTTCCATGTATGTTCCATGTATGTTCCAGGTATGTTCCATGTGTGTTCCATGTATGTTCCATGTATGTTCCAGGTATGTTCCACGTATGTTCCACATTTGTTCCATATTTTTTCCATGCATGTTCCACGTTTGTTCCATGTTTGTTCCATGTATGTTACATGTATGTTACATGAATGACACATGTATGACACATGTATGTCACATGTATGTCACATGTATGTCACATGTATGACACACACATGTTACACGCATGTTACAAGCATATTACATGTATGTTACATGTATAACACTTGTATGACTCATGTATGACATATGTATGACACATGTAGGACACATGTATGACACATGTATGACACATGTATGACACATTAATGTTACATGTAGGTTACATGTATGATACATGTGTGTTACATGTATGAAACATGTGTGTTACATGTATTACACATGTGTGTTAAATGTATGAAACATGTGTGTTCCTTGTATGTTCCATGTATGTTCCACGTATGTTCCATGTATGTTCCAAGTATGTTCCATGTATGTGTCATGTATGTTAAATGTATGAAACAAGTATGTTATATGTATGCTACATGTATGTTACATGTATGTTACATGTATGTTACATGTATGACATGTATGTTACATTTATGACACATGTATGACTCATATATGACACATGTATGAAACATGTTTGTGACATGTATGTTCCATGTAAGTTCCATGTATGTTCCATGTATGTTCCATGTTTGTTCCATGTATGTTCCATGTATGTTACATGTATGAAACAAGTATGTTACATGTATGTATGATACATGTATGTTACATGTATGTTACATGTATGACACATGCATGACACATGTATGACACATGTATGACTCATGTTTGTTACATGTATGACACATGTATGTTACATGTATGTACATGTATGTTATATGTATGTTACATGTATATTAGGTGTATGACATACACATGTTACAAGCATGTCACATGTATGTTACAAGCATGTCACATGTATGTTACAAGTGACACATGTACGACACATGTACGACACATGTATGACATATACATTACACTTATGACACATGTACGTTATATGTATGACACATGTATGACACATGTATGACATATGTAAGTTACATCTATGACACAAGTATGTTACATGTATGACACATGTATGTTATATGTATGACACATGTATGACACATGTATGACACATGTATCACACATGTAAGACACATGATTGTGACATGTATGTTACATGTATGACACATGTATGACACATGTTTGTGACATGTATGTTACATGTATATTACTTGTATGACACATGTTTGTGACATGTATGGGACATGTATGATACTTGTATGTGACATGTATGTGACATGTATGACACTTGCATTTGACATGTATGTGACATGTATGACACTTGCATGTGACATGTATGTTACATGTATGACACTTGTATGTTACATGTATGTCACATGTATTTCACATGTATGTTCCATGTATGTCACATGTATGACACACACATGTTACAAGAATTTCACATGTATGTTACATGTATGTACATGTATGTTACATATATGACACAAAGGTGTCACATGTATATTACATGTATGTTACTGGTATATTATATGTATGTTACATGTATGTCACATGTAAGGTACACGTATGATACATGTGTGTTACATGTATGACACATGTGTGTTACATGTATGACACATGTGTGTTCCATGTATGACACATATGTGTTCCATGTATGACACATGTATGTTCCATGTATGACACATGTGTGTTCCATGTATGACACATGTGTGTTCCATGTATGTTCCAGATATGTTCCATGTATGTTACTTGTATATTATATGTATGTTACATGTATGATACATGTGTGTTCCATGTATGAAACATGTGTGTTTCATGTATGACACATGTATGTTCCATGTATGACACATGTGTGTTCCATGTATGACACAGGTGTGTTCCATGTATGACACATGTGTGTTCTTTGTATGTTCCATGTATGTTCCAGGTACGTTCCACGTATGTTCCATTTTTGTTCCATGTATGTTTCATGTATGTTACATGTATGAAACAAGTATGTTACAAGTATTTTACATGTATGTTACATGTATATTACATGTATGACACAAGTATGACACATGTATGACACATGTATGTCACTTGTATGACACACATGTTACAAGCATGTTACAAGCATGTTACACATTTCTCCCTAGAGAGGAGTACTTTGCAAATCAAAGGGTGTAGGCTATTAACACATTATAAGTTGAATTAACCCCTTGGGCAGCCAAACAGACTGCATTTTTAGGAGACATAAGGCCAGCACAGGAACTTGTGGGAAAATGTTGGCATGGCTTCTAGCTTTAATAAGCCGACATGGCCAACAATTAGAAACTTTGTTCCCTTTAAAGCCTTATTGCCTGCTGCCTTTCCCAGGTTAAGTTTGGAGATGAACATAACTGGTCACACTTGTCTCTGGGAACCCATGGGCAACAAGGCAGGCAGATTTCTCATTAGCATCCAATGGCTCATTTGCAGGCTGAATCAACTCAGCAGGAACCGGGCATACACAAACTCTGTAATCCAGATTGGAGAATCGCCACTCAGAGGGAAAATGCAAATGGACCCCGGAGCCAACACAAAACCAGATCCCACCCTTTCCAAAGGCCTGAGAGAAGATCTCTCCATTTCACCAGAGATCTTTTCTGTACAGTGGACCACCAATGGAGATCTACTGCCGAGTTATTAGAATTATCCATTATTAAAATTTTAAAATACAGAGAACAAGTGATCCAGTAGAGTGAGGGGAGCCAAGGCGACCCTCAAGGTCCCCCTTCTTTACTTTAGCCAAATAAGCTTTAATGTGCAATGGGATCCTTCCACATTAGCCTGCCCTAGGGGGTTGTAAGGGATGCCAGTTGGGGGGGTAATTTCAAAATCCTGACAAAACTGATTGAAACCTTTCCTGATAATGACAGGCCATTATCAGACTTAATTTGTTTTGGTACCACCATGTAAGCACACACCTGGAGGCGGTGGCTTTTAACATTTCTTACCTTTTCACCAGAATGGGCAGATGCAAATATTTGTCTGGAAAAAGTGTCTACAAAGAAATACACAAATTGCAAGTCGCCCAAGGATGCCACATGAGTCCCATCCATCTGCAACAGTCCTCGGGGATTAATTCCCAAGCGAAGCACAGGAAGAAATTCCATGCTAAGTGGGCAATTTTTAACCTTCTGGACAGTTTTTTCCTTAGTAATCCCAGTAGGAAAGATTAAGGACCCTGCACTGAGATGAAAGTGCTTATGTAAGGAATGTGTTCTCGTGAGCTCTTGTGAAACTGCAACAGTCTGAGTATACCTGTCAGCCATGCAATTTCCTTCACTGGGAGGTCCTGGCAAGTTGGTATGGGCTCCGAGATGACCCACAAAATACAGGTTCACTACATTGTCAAAGCAGACAGAGTTTTTGTCACAATTTTTTGTGTACTCTAGCAATCACTCTAGGGGGTGATTTAGGCAGCCCTCTCGACAGGTTGGACAGTTTTAGCTACAGGTGGACTGTCAGATTAGATGTTAACTTCTTCCCTTGGGAACAGGTTCAGAGACATATCCAGGGCTAAAGTTTCAGATATTTGGGGAGACATTGTAGCAATTTTGGCTGTCTTAATGACAGGACAAGACACAACCCCAACTTTCCCTTTAGAAGAACCATCTGGAAAAAATACCCCTTGGAAACAGGCTGAGAGACCCTAATCTTTGGAAAAATTAAAGGATGCATCTTTAAAAAGGCAACCAGATTATTGGAAGGGTAATGATTATCAAATTCTGTCTCAGTAGCAAAGAGAAATATCTCCCAATCATAGCTATTATTTAGGAACCACTCTATTTGTTGATGAGATAAAGGTGTGGCAACTTGATTTGGCTCCTTACCAAAAGTATGTAAAGCAAACTTTTGAGTTTTACACAGAAGTGCAATAATAGCTTGATGGTATAATACCACTGTTTTAAATGGAGAGGCCCAAGGATGAACCCAAAAAATAGGACTCTTTTGCCAAAAAAAATAATCCTGTAGGAGCATGAGAACAACAAAAAACTAGTAATTTTATTTTTTGTTTTTATGATTTTTCGAGACCAGATTTCTCTGTGTAGCTTTGGAGCCTATCCTGGCACTCACTCTGGAGACCAGGCTGGCCTTGAACTCACAGACATCTGCCTGCCTCTGCCTCCTGAGTGCTGGAATTAAAGGCATGTGCCACCAACACATTGCAAAAAACTAATAATTTTAAAGGCTGGGAATAATCTATATAATCCAAATGAACTCTTTGGTGGAAGAAAGAGGGCCATAGTGGAGGAAGAGCCTTGCGCATCATTCTGGAGCTAGTGTGTGTGTTTGGAGGGCCAGGTCTACTATATGCCTTCCAGATAGGAATTGCCTCAGATATTACTTCAGGAGCTGTTTGCAAGTTTATCCCTTCAATGTGAACACCAAGGACCAGACAATTCAGGAACTGGGGCAGATTGGGGAAGAGTGCTAGTGAGTCCCCATGGTGTGTGCCCAGCTGCTATGTGATTATGCACTATCTCCTACAAAGTGACAGCCTGGAGCCCATGATTGTCTAAGAAGACTGCAGTAATTGATGGGGAATTTTGACCTTGGAATCTATGGTCTGCTTGCCTTCTCTTGTCTATTCTCCTTTACTACCAAGCACTTCAGTGTTAGAGGAATTCCTGATGCTGTTTCCCAATATATTGGTAACCAGAGGAGAATTCAATTTGCTCAAATAGACAGTGAATAATGTTGATAAAATGGAAGGTAAGAATGTCACCCAGGATTGCCTAAGGCAGAGAAGGCTCTTCATAATCAAGAAGGGGTAACAATGGTGCATATGTGTACCATACTTTCCATCCCAACACACAGGAGACAGATGATAGAGGAACTCATTGTGTGGTAGGCATGTCTGGTTTCTATAGTGAGATCCACCCAGGGCTATAGGGAGTGACTCTGTTTCAAAATTTAAAAAAAAATGGAAAGAAAGAATGAATGAATGATACATTAACAGTACTTGGAATATCAGGGGAGAAACACTGTCCAGCACCTATAAAGGCACATTTCCTCTTAAGGTCACTGACCATTGCAAGACAAATTTGTTTGATCCATTATTTCCATGTGGTAAGGAGACCTAAGAGGATGGATCAAGCCTCTGTTAATTTTCCAGACTCATCCCAAATCAAAACTGAACACAACATCTCAATAAAGAAATACATCCTGATCTGGACCAGGTGGCCATAGGGTGGGGCTGCAGACTGAGTGAAACTACAGTGGGGGGTCTGCTTGGTGATTGTGGATGAAAAGTAGAGGACCAGTGCAGGTCCCATGTGGATATAAATAAAGGCCATGTTTTTGGAGTAGAGCTTCATTACCATTGGGGATCTGAGATGGTGAGAATCTGGGTGGAGACAGTATGCTTGTACTTTTCACCCAAGGACTGAGAGACAAGTGAGCAACTCATGGTATTTGTTAAGAAATTCACTTTAACGTTTCAGAAAAGTTCTGATCATGTATCCATGTTTGCACCTCAGAGTCTCTCCGTAGCCCTCACAGTCCTTGAATTACAGTTTTCCAAGTAGCTGGGATTGCAGGTTTTGCCTCTTGTCTGCCACTTATGTGTCCTCTGATAATAAGAATGTATGGCTCTTCTTCTTTGAACACCTAGAGACACATGAGGACATTCTGTATGTTGTTGCTGCATAGCTTGTTTTTCTTTTTGAGCCAGGTTCTCCAGTAACCCAGGCCGGATTTGGAGCTCCTAAATATTTAGTGTAGGCTGGCTTTCTGCTTCAGATCATTCTTTTCCCTCCCAAGACCAAACAGGCCCATTGACAAAACATGGAATGTAGAAGAATAAATGCTCCTAACTTTTTTCTTTTTTTTACTATTTAATGAATTCACATTTAATTGTGAGGCTACAACACTGGATAAGATTTCATGATGCAATTTCCTCTAAAGATTAGCACTAAAGGCACCAGGCCTATATGCTCAGTTGCAATTTCACAGACAAACCTGTCACTCCACATTCATTTGCATACAATGAATAAACCATCTGGGGTTCAGATTCCAGCCACCTTTAATGCTAGCACTCATGAGGGTGAGGCATGATAATCTCTTTGAGATTAAGGAATACCTTGTCAACATAATGGTTTCCAGATTAGTCTAGGCAAATGGAGACATCATTCATCATCTAGAAACCAACAAAATAATTATTTTGTATCAGTAAGGACTCTCAGGGCTGTGACAGAAACTTAGTGGACACAAAGGGTGGGCATGGTTATTGGATTTGAAGATCAATGGGGAGGGAGAAGGCAAAGAATATGGATTCTTGCCTGCCAGGGCTGCATGAGGCAGAAGCAGATGGGGGTTAGGTGCAGGCAGGTGGGTGGGAAGGCAGGCAGGCAGGCAGGTGGGTGGTGTTGGAGCCAGAGGAGGAACAGCTGGCACTGCCCATGCCGAGTATCAGGCAAAAGCCAGGAGATTTAATTAAAAACTGAACAGTCAGGCCATTTGTGCTATGTGCGTCTGTCTGACGTTGACATCTTTTTCCCGGGAGATAGCAGCCAGGGAGTTTACAGCACAGTGGAAAAACCCCAGGTGTAAGAGTTCCTGGAAGAAAAGCTCCGGTATTGACAGGCATAGTGGGGCAAGGCCAGGGCTGTAAGCCAGGACTAGAAAACAGGATGCACCTGTGTTTTTTGTCTAACAAGCAACTCAGACCCTGAGGGGCCTGAGACCCCACATCACCCCCTTCTTTATATAGAACTTAGCACCTGTGTTAGGTGACCAGGAAGTTGATACTAACCTTACCTGGGAGAAATTACCCAGACTGCATGACCTTCCTGTCTTAAGTTGGTTGGCACCCCCTTGGTCTCACGCATCACTGGCTCACTAATTTTTTGGTAGGCTCAACCATAGTTGAACTGAAGGATTCTCTGTGGTCATCCAGTGAGAAATGGAGCCTAGGATTGTCTAGTAAGAGGTGCCTTATTCAAAGGAAGTCCTATGGCTGCAAGGCCCAGAGATAAGAACCCAGCCCATTCTCGGACTAAATGTACTGCCATCAGGAATATGCTAAGGAGGATCTCTCCAGAGGATGGACGAAGTCAGGTCTCATTTATCCTAATAATTTGATTGTCCAATTCATGTGTATAATTTGTTGATTAAGATTTAAACTTCCTACGTGGACTAAGTTATTTATGGGGCTCTGTGCGCTAAGAGACAATTATTTCCCCTGCCAGTTTATCCACTCTGTGGCTATAGTTACAGTCTGT
>NW_023277328.1:0-13676 GCF_003668045.3 Cricetulus griseus | reverse complement strand
TTCTTGTTTTGGGCCCTTGAAGTTCACTAAAGGACCTGTAACACTACCCATCCCAGCAGATTGGACATATAAACATATGCCCTACCCTGATGAAGATATCACACATTCTCTCTCTTACAAAGTGGGGCCCAGGTGTCTGTGCTCCAGGAGAAGCAGATTAACACAGGGAAGCACTCCACAAGGAAGCCTCAATAGATCAAAACCAGGACACACTGACCAAGAGTTGCAAAAATATGATCCACAAACTCTTAGCTCTGCCTTAAGAGATGAGGGAGTCCTATCAGCAAGAAATTATGATGAATGGGACACTGATATTTAATGGCAGCATCTGAGTCCCCAGAAACTACTACATTCTCAGAAGAAGTCCATGTAGCTTCCAGATCTAATTGAAAGGCCTTAGCATCATCCACAAGGGAAGGAGAAGTTCTGGATAATTCCACCCCTGCAGCAGTGGCTGAGGACAGATTTTTCTCTGTTCCTCATTCTTTTCAGCATCTACAGTGCAATAAAAAAAAAAAAAACAAGACAGTCCATACCTGCAGAGTGGATGTTCACAAATATGCCTTCTCAGGACGAAGAGCTGACACATTCCCCCTCTATAAAAGAGGACCTTAGGCCATGCTCTTCTATGAATTCCAAAATTCAACAGGCAGCCATTGCACAAGGAAACCTGAATAGATCATATCCTGATGGCAATTGCTCTTGCTAGAAATCCTATGACCAACAAACTTCCACCAAAGCCTTAGCAGTCGAGGGAGGCCTAACATCCAATACAAAATATGAATGGGACATTGTTATTGGTACATCTGGGTCTCTAGACTTTCCTGTACTCTCAGAAAAGACACAGGATGCTTCCATGTCTATTGACGGAGACCAAACACAGTGAACCATTGACAGAATTCTGGATAATCCCACACCTTCAGAGGGGTCTCTAAAAACATTTCCCTCTCTCCGTGGATCTATTCTTCACTTTCAGAATACTCAAGGGCCTATAAACCTATCTATTCTTGTAGACTGGACACACACATATGTGTCCTTCCCAGTGGAAGAGATCACACATTCCTCCTCATACAAATTGGGTTCCAGATGTTCCTTCTCTAGGAGAAGCAGATTAAAACAGGGAACCATTGTAGAAGCAAGACACACTTGATCAAAAGCAAATTACAATGGCATTTCACAGCCATCCTATTACCCACAAACTACATGCACTGCCTTAAGAACTGAAGGACATCTAAAACCTAGCACATCTGCTGAATCAGACATTGGTAACACCATGGGGACAGACATTCCTTCTTACTCAGTAGAGGCCCAAGTTACCTCCAGATCTCTTGGAGGGGCCTTAACATCACGCACAAGTGAGGGGGAAGTTCTGGATGAAGACTCCCATGCAGACGGGTTGCTGGATAAATGTTGCACTTTACCTGAATCTCATCAGTCTTTGCAGTTCACTCAAGGGCCTGTAACATTGTCCATTCTTGTAGACTGGAAGTTCACACATAGAACTTCTCACGTGGAGGAGTTGAAAGCTTCTTCCCCTTTCACAGAGGACCCCATGCCATCCTCATGTATGAAAATCAGAAATCACCAGACAGGCACAACACAAGGAAGACTCAATAGATCACATTCTGGTGATATTTGCTCATGCCAGAAATCTAATTACCGAGAATCTCCCACATCTCCTTTGACATCTGAGGGAGGCATAAAATCCAACACAAAAGATGAATGGGACATTGTTCTTGGTACTTCTGGGTCTCTAAACCTTCCTTCGTTCTCAGAACAGGCACAGGTTATTTCCATCTCTTCTGGCGAAGCCCAAGTACATTCCACATATCACAGAGGTATTGTGGATGATCCCTCAGCTTCAGAGCATTCTGTGGAACCATTTTGCTTTGGCTGTGGATCAATTCTGCCATGTCAGGTCACTCCAGGGCATATGACATTATCCATTCCTCCAGAAGGTACATACACATATATGACCTTCCTGAAGAAAGACATCACACATTCTCCCTCTTACAAAATTTGTTCCAGTAGTTCCTCCTCTGGGAGAAGCAGATTGAAACAGGAAACCATAATAAAAGGAAGAATCAGAAGATCACATGCAGATCAAAATTGCATTGTACAGCAAGCCTATGACCCACAAAATCCCTGCACTGCCTTTAGAGCTGAGAGAGGCCTAAAACTTTGCATATCTGATGAAAGGATCATTGGCATTACCATGGGGACATCAGAGTGCCCTGAGTTTCCTTCATCCTCAGAAGAGTAACTAGTTAGTTTCAGCTATCTTGGAGGGGTCTGAACATCATTTAAGAGTGATGGAGGAGTTCTAGCTGAGGACTCGCCTGTATAAGGTTCACTAAACCAATTTTTCTCTGTCACTGATTGTTCTCAGCCATTGAACTTCACTCAGGGGCCTACATAATTTTCCATTCCTGTAGATTGCAATCTCACACACAGTTTCCCTCAGGTGGAAGTGTTGACAACTTATTCCTCTTTCAATTACGACCACATGTCATCCACTTGTATGAAAAGCAGTATTCAACAGTCAGACACAGCACGAGGAAGACTCAATAGATCACAACCTGATGCTAATAACTTAGAGCAGAAATCCAATGACCCAAAACCTTCTACCTCTGCTTTAACATCTAACTAAAACGGAAGGCCTAACATCTAACTAAAAAGATGAATGGTACTTTGACATTGTTCTTGGAACATTTGGGTGTCTAAACTTTCCATTATTCTCAGAACAGGAACAGATTACTTCCATCTCTACTGTTGAAGCCCAAACAGAGTCCACATGTGTTGGAGTTTATTTCGATAATTCCTCAACATCTGAGAGGTATCTGGATCAATATTGAACTGGGCCAGGTTTTTTCAAGCCCATTGCAGTTCACTGAAGGGCCTGTAAAACTATCCATTGCATCAGATTGGACATACACATATATGTCTTACCAGGATGAAGATATCAATCAATCTCCCACTTAAAAAGTAGGGCCCTGGGGTTCCTGCTCAAGGATAAGGAGACTGAATCATGAAACTACAGCACAAGGAAATCTAAGTAGATCAAAACCAGATTAAAATGGCCTAGAGTTGCAAAACATGAACAATAGACTCCTTGCACTGCCTTAAGAGCTCAGGGAGTCGTAACACAAAACACTTCAGATAAATGGGACACTGATATTATAATGGAGTCACCTGATTCTCCAGACATTCCTGAATCCTCAGAAGAGGCCCAGGTTACTTCCAGATATTCCTGAGGGGCCTTAGATTACTCATCATTTGTGCAAGAAATTCACGGTGATGCCTCTCCTTCATTGGGTACTCTGGACCAATTTTGCTCTATCCCTCACTCTGTACAGCCTGTGCCCTTCAACAAAGGACCGACAACACCATCAATACCTGTAGATTGGACTTTCACACATATGCCATTGTGGGGGGAAGATGCCCTCTATAAATGATGACCCCAGGGACTCCTCTTGTATGAGAAATAGAATTCAACAGGCAACCCCTGCACTTGGAAGCATGAGTAGATCACATTCTGATGCCAATTACTCAGGCAGGAATTCCAGTCAAAAACAATCTCCCAGGAATGCCATTACAGTGCAGGACTCCATGATGTTCAATACAAAAGATAAGTGGGACTTTAAAATTTATCTAGATACATCTGTGTCTCCAGAACTTCCCATATTCTCAGAACAGTCAAAGGACATTTCACTCTCTACTGGTGGGGAACAAACAGGGTCCATAACTGAGGGAGTTCTGAATGATCCCTCACATTTGAGGGCCCTCTGGAACCATTTTCCTGTGACTCTGGATCTCTTCTGCCCTTTCATCTCACTCAAGGTCTTCTAACACTATCCATTTCTGCAGAGTGGACAAACACACACATACCATCTACACAGGAAGTGATCACTAATTCCCCTTCTTACAAAATGGGAGCCAGGCATTTCATCTCTACTAGAAGCATAAAAACCCAGAAATCACCATAGAAAGAAGCTGAAGTAGATCAAATCAAGATCACAGTGGCACTGCACAGCATTCGTAAGACCCACAAACTCCTTTAAATGCCTTAAGATTGAAGGAGGCCTAAACACTAGAATAACTGATGGATGGTACATTTGTATTACCATGGGAACTGACATTCCTACACCCACAGAAGAGGCCCATATTAGTTCATAGTCTACCTGACAGGCTACATTATCATCCATGTGACTTACTTATGGCTCCCCTATAGAGTCCTCAGTGAACCAATTTTGTTTACACAGAATAGCTGACACATTTACACTCTTAGAAATGTGGCCCAATGCTGTCATCCTCTTTGAGATGCAAACATAATTTAGGAACTAGAGCTTAAGTGAAACTCAATGGATCATCACCAGTTTACCATGGCTTATACCAGAAAATCATTGACCCACGAAAGCCTTCTGCTTCCTTAAAAGCTTAGGAAACATTAACATTTAACTCATCTGATGGATGGGCCTTTTGCAGTTCTCTTGGGCTTTCTTTTTTCTGAGGTCTTTCCTTCATCTACATGACAGGCACAGGTTAAATCATTGGAGAGGTCTTAGCACATATGACAAGTGAGAGGGGCATTTATGATGATGCCTCTCCTTGGAGGGTAATGTGCAAACTGTTTGCTCTACCTGGAGTTCTATTGACACTTTAAGTCACTCAAATTTGTGTATTGTTGTCCATACCTGCAGACCAGAATTTCACACATGTGTTATCCCAGGTAGAGTAGCTGACCCATTCTCCCTCCTACAATATTGGCCCCATGTGTTCTTCTATTAGAAGAAGCATATGGAAACAGAAAACCCCAACAGATTGAAGCCTCCTCATACTGATTAAAATGGATTAGACTAGAAAACCTATGGCCCACGAATTCAGAGCTAAGTCCTAATACCTGATGAAGTAACCACAACCAATATATTTTATGAAAGGGACTTAAACTTTATTCTAGGCACCTCTGAGTCAATAGACATTCCACCATCCTCACATCAAGCACAGATAACTTTCATCTGCATTAAAGATATTTTGCAAATTATACATGTGATTTATCGGTTGTAGATTGCCCCATAGCCACATGTTGGATTATGGATCACTTTAAAAATGACCATACTTGTATACAGTATTTTTCAATGTCTCCCTTCCTATGAAGAAGTTGCTTTCATTCTACTTCAAGGACTCTGGGGACAACACATTACAAACTAAAGAGAAGACATGCAAACAGGTAGACCCTCAGCAAGGGAGCATCACAATTATTCCTTCAGAAAAATATGGATTCAATCAGACCTAACAGAACTAGAATGCTTCAGACCCATTCACATGCAGCAAATGGTCCAGATAGGCCCCTTTACCAGCTGACAGCCAAATAGCATTCTCATGACTCAATAAGCTATGAGACATATATCTTTAGAACTAATGCCCTAAGAAGTACACAGATACATATGTCCCTTTATATTTATTATATACTTACAATCCCCCATGAGGAGACACATCAGGTCTTTAATCATAACAAATGGTCTCATAAATAAACCTAAGCCTGTACCAGAACAAAATTTAAACTTCTAATTGACACAACAGTTTACTGAGAAATAGACACTGAGAACAAAGGTCTTCAGAATGTCCTCAGTATATCAACATACAATGTGACATACATATCTGGATTTATGTGATCTTTGGCATTCCATAAATACCAAAGTGTGGTTCAGAAAAAATATGTTGGAAATTACATGTTTGCATTATTCACAGCAGACAAGATTCCTAAACATTAATAACGGGAATCTGAGATGTATCCCAAAGGAAAAAATAGGTGAGACATGTAACTTTCATGTCAGAGGCCTCAAAACTTCATATTAAGTAGAAGAAAGATTTGTATATTTCCCAAGAAACAAGGATTCCTAGAATATCTATTCATTCTCAACTGGGACTATTAAATTCCTGCACTAATGAGAGGATGGTAGACATACACGTGTGTGCATGACAGTAATATTATAGCACCTCACACTTTTGAGAAGGAAGAAATGAAATAAGACCCTCAAGGTTCTGAATATTTCTCATTCTGTGAAAACAGGTACAAAGATAAGACATAGACTTAAAGTCATCATAGCTAATCTACTAAACAGAGGTATTCAAGGAAAATTCTCTATGTGGAAATTAACAGAAAATTAGCAGAAATGGTTAACAACAGGAGAATAGCACAAATTTTCAGGAGTGAACTAAGAGTAGCAGGCAGGTCTCCATATTCTAGGGTGGACTTCAGACATTAATTATCTCTAATATATTGGGAGAGATAATATCTTATTAAGAAGTAAGCTACATATTATACCATGTGTGTACTGTATTTCTGCACCCTAAATGGTGATTAAACCTCTATCACTGAAAGATGATATAGATATAATATATTCTTTGTATTCATGCTAGCCCAAATTCTACACAGTTTCCAAGGAAAACTAACAGTGATTGAGACCTTCTACCTCTGTGCTTGGTAGCCCTGAAGTGCACTATTTTCCAAGGGCAATTTGGGTAACACTAACTTCAAGACCCATCACAAGAAGATAGAAAATCTACCTTGAAAACAAGGCCATATACTGATAAGTTTCACCAAAATTTGGAAGTTCATTTTCTTCCCGATTACATCTTTCAAGTTATGTATGAGTTTGAGAACCTAGGCCCAGAAATGTACATCTAAATTCTGAGAAGAATGTGAAGATTTTGCTCATGCCTTCAGTGTAGTTGCCAGAGACAGACGTTTTATATACTTTAAAGAATTCAATTATGACAAGAATTTTCCTAGATTGTGCTCTTCCTTACAGTGTAAATTATGGCATTCAAACTTACAACAACACCATTGGAGATATACTGCCCTCCCAAATTTTGTCTTTTTTTTCACCCTATGTCAGACTGGAGCTAGAATTTAACCATTTACCTCAAGGAGCCCTCATATTTCCCTTTTCTGAACATAGGCACATTGATGTGCCTACATACTAAGAAACACTGTTCAGTATAGTGGCATATAATAGAGAACAAAGAGAGCAAACAGAGCCTTGCTCCTTCAATTCAGTAAATAGATACTGATTTTTCATCATTACAACAAAGATCTGTTATGTTTGCTGAACACAAGTGTAACTGAAATTTATCTGGAACAGACAAAGAAATTTTTCAAGAATCCTAAGGGTTTTAATATATCTCTTGCAGATCAACTCATGATCTGAATATGCCATATCAAAGGGAAGATGGGGAATCTGAGGAGAATGTTCTAGGACTATACTGAACTGAATTTTATATGGTTTGGAAATGTCTGCTGAAAATGTTTTAGATTTTCCCTATGTGGCCAAGGGAGTCTAAATTCCACTATTTTAAACGAGTGTGTCTGACCGACATAGGTCAACTCCTTCTCAGAAATCCTATGTACTTACATTCCTCATTTTTCAACATATAACAAAAAAGAGTGTCAAACATTTTTTTCCAAGATCAAACAATGCACATACCCTGGTTCTAGAAATTTTTTGGTTACTATATAATTATAGAAGTGTGCAGTGTAAGAGAAGAGGTAATGTTTAGAAAAAATATTCAGAAGTCTTCGTGTCACAGGGAATGATGATCAGATGAGGGAGTAGATTCTGAGAGAGGTCCTGGATGAGAAGGAATGGATGTGGGATAATGGAGAGTCTAAATATTATTTATCAGAAGTGAACATTTGGACTTGTTTGCATGGGCACCATTTAGTTCCCTGGAACTTGAAGAAATATTTTGGGTTTGCGAAAAACATAAATTTGAAATATGCCAGCTGCCTATTTATGATAGAAGCAGCATGGCTGAAAGCATTATCATTTTGGAATGGGAAGGGAATATTTAGCACAATAAAAAAGCACCTTATGTTTGACCTTGTAGAGTGGTTTAGTATGCTCTTCAGTACTTGAACACAGAGAAAGACACACACACACACACACACACACACACACACACACAGAGAGAGAGAGAGAGAGAGAGAGAGAGAGAGAGAGAGAGAGAGAAATAAAAACTCAGTTTAGCTGGAGACCAGTCCACAACAAGTACAGCTGCAGGTATTCACCCAGGGTTCAGAGGCAAACACAGAGGACCAGACAAAGAGAGAGACAGACCGACAGAGAGAGGGAGAGAGAGAGGGAATAAGAGAGCATGAGAGAAGCATATGCTTACTGTAGCAGGCAGTCACATTTCAAAGCAGGTAGAATTATATACTCCCACAGATGGTGTAGAGACACACACATAGAAACACAGACAGTGAGAAACAGAGATACACACAGAGAAAGTGTGGGATAGAGGCAGAGACAGAGAATGTAATGATAGACTGACAGACAGAAAGACACACAGACAGGCCAAGGCTTAGTATAGGTTGAGATAAGTGAATACTAGGTCCAGAGGCAGGCTCCCAAAATACTCATGGATGATCCTGTCTCTGCCTCCTGAACTCCACCTTTTTCTGGCATCTCATGCACCCAAGTATCTTCAGTCCACTGATATTTCAATATAATCTAAGAAATGGAATTTTAAACTTCCTGGAAGAAGCTAACGATGGAAAACTCATTATTTTTACAGTAATGTGATCATACTGATTTTCTTAGTCCATTGATGTACTTCTTAGGGAATATGATATTCCTTAACAAAAGGCATTGAACGGTTTTTGCATGGTAATAGTTACTGCTATATTCCCTTAAACATAAGATGTATTTCCAATGGGTATGGCCGGTTGAGGCACGGTACTCAACATTTCAGAAGGAGGAGTCAGCCTGAACTCAAGGCCCATTGTGGAACAAAAACTGCCTATACAGGTGAGATGACACAGGGGTCTGAACAGTGGAGGGAAGAAACTTCAAAAGGCATAAATCTGAAACCCACAGGTGAGTTGGTGAATGTGATGACAGACCTCATCCTTGGGAAACACAACTAACTGATGGGGTGTTTCATTGTATGGTAAGTCTCAGAAAAAGATCTCTGTGGGATCCTGCTCTACTGAGCCTGGGTATGCAGAGAGGCCACAGAGAGACAACCTCCATGGCTTTCAAAGCTCAGTGTTGGTTATTTGTTTACATGGAAGGGGAAAGCTCGCTATAGAGATGGAACCCTGAGCAATGGAACACGAATTTTAGAATTTCCATGAACATTAGATTTTATAACATAGTTGGAGAGGGGGAGAGGGGGAGACAGGAGTAGAGATGTAGAGTGCCAGAGGAAGATACCAGATACCAGATACCAGGGAGGAATAGGATTTTGACAGAGAGAATAAGACATCAGGGGTGGGTAGGGATCTGTCTCATAAAGGGGTCCTATAACCCTGCCTGCAGACATATTACCCATGAAACCCTGTACTGAACAGAGTTCTGAGTGAGTGCACACATCCAGGTGTCATAGGCAGGTAGCCTGATGACATGACATTTCATTCACACCTTCACCGATTATTGAAATTTAGGGTGTTAGACTTGGCACTTAGGGAATAAGGATGTTGAGTAATCAAGACTGTCCTTTTGATGAAAGGACATTGACTATATTTGGGGGCCCTGAGAATAGTGGGGTACTACCACATCCTGGAATACCTGGTTGCTCCATGGATTTCCAGAATGTGAGGCAATATCTAGGGCATGCTAATCTCTGCAGATGTCAGCAGTGTAAGAGATGACGTTACGTTTAGGAAAAAAATGTTTCTGAAGTTCTGGTGACAGAGGGTAGCATGGTCACATTAGGGAGCATATTCCCAGAGAAAGGTACCATATGGGGAGCACAGGAATCTGGGATCATTGAGGGACTGAATACTATCTATATGGAGTAAATATTTGGACTTTTTTGCAAGGGTCCCAGTCAGCTCCTTGGAACTTACGGGAATACTTTGGATTTGCCAAAAAACATAAATTGGAGACACATCAGCTGCATTTTTGATAGAAGCAACTTGGCTGAAAACATTCACATGTATGAAAAAGAAGGGTATCTATAGGACAAAAAAGCACCTTAATTTTGCAATTTTTGAGTGGATTAGCATGCTCTTCAGTACTCTGACAGACAGACAGACACACACAGCAAGAGAGTCACTTACAGACAGACAGACAAAAGGATGAGAATTGGTGCAGAACAGTCCCGAGCAAGTCCAGAGCTGCTTTTATTCAGCCAGGTTTCAGAGGCAAAGACAGAAGGCAATAGAGAGTCTGAGAGAGTGGGAGAAACACACACACACACACACACACACACACAGAGGAGATGGGCTCAGTGCAAACCTGAGTAGCAGGCTCAGTGCAAACCTGGTAGAGTTCATAGGTCCACCACGGTGTAGAGACATATAAAGAGAGACAGAGCCAGTGAGAGACAGAGATACACATAGACAGCTACAGTGAGTGATAGAGAGTTAGAAAAGAAAAGTCCAACAAACAGGAGACACACAGACAATTCAAGGCTTAGTGTAGGCATAGATAAGTGAATGCCAGGACCAGGGGAGAGTCCTAACATACTCATGGAGAATGCTGTCTCTGCCTCATGAACTCTATCTTTCTAATGACATCATTTGGTGCCCCCAAGTACCTGCAGTCCAATGATCCTTCAATCTAACCTAAGATATGTAATTTAAACCTTCCTGGAGATAGCTACCATACAAATCTCAAGATTTGTTCATTGATTTCATTCTTTTGATTTTCTTAGGACATTGATGCACATCTTGGAGATCATGACATTCCTCCATAAAAGCATTTGAACAGTTTTTCCACGGTAACAGTAACCAGAAGGATCCCTTAATCATAAGATATATTTCCCATGGGCAAGGCTGGAGAAGGGTGGTACACCCAATGTCCCAACTCAGAGTCAGCTTGAACTCATGGAAAAGCAGTGTAGGAGATGAAGTTAAGTTTAGAAATAAAAGGGTTTCTGACAACCTGGTATCAGAACAGTGAATGCACAGATGTTGGAGTGACTCTCGAGAGATCCCAGATGATGAAGAAAGGAATCTGGGATCATAGATAGGCTGAATACTATTTGTCTGGATTGCATCTTTGGACCTGTTTGCAAGCGTCCCAATCAGCTCGCTGGAACCCACATGAATCCTTTGTGTTTGTCAAAAACATAAAATGGAGACACATCAGCTGCCTCTCTATGATAGAAGCTGAACATTCAAGTCGACACAAAATACCTAAAAGAGGAGGAAAGAAACTGACGAAGGCATAATGCCAAAAATACAAATGATTCAGCGAATATGGTGTTGGACCTCATCCATTGGATACACACCAACCTGAAGAGATGTCTCACCTATTTGGTCAGTCCGAGAAAATGATCTATGTGGTTTCCCTCTCACCCAAACATGGACATGGAGAGTGGTCACAGAGAAAGATCCTGCATGGCTTTCATAGCAACACTGTTGGTGTTTGTTTACATGGAAGGGGAAATTCTGAAATGGAAACTGAACACTTAGCAATGGAATACTTACTTTAAAAGTCCATGAACTGAGGATTTCAGACAGGGTGGGAGAGGGTGAGTGGGGGAGACAGGAGAAGATACGAAGAGGGTCAGAGGAATAGCAGTGAGGAAATGGAAGGTAAGAGGGAATGCAGAGAGAGAGAGAGAGACAGAGAGAGAGAATAAGAGAGGATATATGGGTCTGGATCTATCTTTTAAAGGGGTCCTTTAAACCTGTCTGTAGACTTAGTAAATATGGAAGCCTGGACTGAACAGAGTACTGCCTGAGTGAGTGTGTCATGCCAGGTGCCTTGGCCTGGCCAGCCTGATGCCTGGACCTTTCTTTCCACTTTCCCTGAATACTGAAGTTTTGGGAGTTAGAAATGGTAATTTCGGAAATAAGGATATCAAGTTCTCAAGACTGCATCCTGCTGAAGTAGGGCAATGACCATCATTGGAGACCTGAGAAAGTTGTGGTACTACCACATCCTGAGTATCTGTTAGTTCCTTCCTTGGACAGGCCAGGAAGCACTCCTAGACCTCGACAGATGTCAGCAGTGTAGGAGATGAAGTTAAGTTTAGAAATAAAAGGGTTTCTGACATCCTGGTATCAGAGCAGTGAATGCACAGATGATGGAGTGACTCTCGAGAGATCCCAGATGATGAAGAAAGGAATCTGGGATCATAAATAGGCTGAATACTATTTGTCTGGATTGCATCTTTGGACCTGTTTGCAAGCATCCCAATTAGCTCGCTGGAACCCACATGAATCCTTTGTGTTTGGCAAAAACATAAAATGGAGACACATCAGCTGCCTCTCTATGATAGAAGCGACTTTGGAATGGAATGTTTAGGAGAGTAAAAAAGCACCTTATTTGCCATTGTAGAGTGGTAAAGCATGCTTTTCAGAACTCGGACAGAGATACACACACACACACACACACACACACATATATATATATATATAGAGAGAGAATGAAAGATAGGGAGAGAGATACAAACAAACAGATAGATAAAAGCTCAGTTTAGATGGACACCATTCCAGACAAGTATAGCTGCAGGTATTCACCCAGGTTGCAGTGACAAAGACAGAGGACCAGACAGAGAGAGAGAGAGAGAGAGAGAGAGAGAGAGAGAGAGAGAGAAAGAGAGAGAGAGAAAGATATAGGGACATAGAGAGAGAAAGAGAGAAAGATAGAGACAGACTTTGGCTTACTATAGCAGTCAGGCACATTGAAAAGCAGGGAGAATTATAGACTCCCACCCAGGGTGTAGAGACATACACAGAGATACACAGAGACTCAGAGACAGAGATACACAGAGACGGAGATAGTGAGTGCTAGAGAGAGGGAGAGTAAGATAATGAAATGAGAGACAAAGAGACAGACAGACACACAAACAGGCCAATGATTAGTTTAGGCTGAAATAAGGGAATATCAGGTCCAGAGGCAGGCTCCCAACACAGTCATGGAGGATGCTGTCTCGGCCTAATGAAATCTGACTGCTGCTGACATCATCCCATGCAACCAAGGACCTGCAGTCCAATGATCTTTCAATCTAATCTAAGAAATGGAATTTAAACCTACCATTGAAAATTCACCTTTTTTACAGTATTCTGATTCTTTTCATTTTCATAGTCACTTGGTGTACTTCTTAGTGTTTATGCCATTCCTCTACAAAAAGGCATTGAATGGTTTTGCCACATTAACAGTAACCACTAGATTCCCGTAATCATAAGAGTTACTTCCAATGGGGGTGGCTGTAGGAGGCTTGGTACCCAACTCTCAGAACATGGAGTCAGCATGACCTCAGAGACATTGTGTAAACAAAAATAACCCAGCAGTTGATATGAAAGGGGTCCTTTCAGTACAAGGAAGAAGTTCCCACAGGAGTAAATGTGAAACACACAGTTGATTCAGCAAATGTGGTGGTAGACCTCATCCTTGGGAAACACATGGACATGATGGTGTGTTTCACATTTGGTCAGTCTCAGAAAAAATCTCTGTGGTGTCCCGCACAACCAAGCCTGGGTATGGAAAGAGGTCACACATAGAGACCCTCCACTGCTTTCACAGCAGTGAAGGTCTTTGTTTAAGTGGAAGGGGAAATCCCACTATGGAAATTGAACACTGAGCAATGGAACACCAACCTTAGAATGTCCATGAACCAAGGATTTCTGTCAGTGTTGGAGAGGGTGAGTGGTGGACACAAGAGAAGAGACCAAGTGGGTTATAGGAAGAGCAGAGAGCAGATAGCTGAGAGGAGGA
>NW_023277327.1:0-13733 GCF_003668045.3 Cricetulus griseus | reverse complement strand
TCTAGAGCCATTCATCTCTGTAGACCAGTGTGTACAGACCCTCTTTTTTTTGGCAGAAATGGTGATGACATGGGCCAAACTAAGATTCTGAAATACAATATTCCTGACCTGAGGTGTCATCATGGAGATGAAACAATTCCTGAAGAAGATCCTTCCATCACAGTTTGCACAGATGTGTTTGTTGGAATTGTGCATAATTGCTTTAGTCTATAGGGTTTTATAGTAGTGTGTGGTGGATGTTGAGGCTGGGGTGTGAGTTCACATGGGTCTGTGGAACAAAGACTCTGATACAATTTAATAATGTACTTAGCCTTTCACAGCAGCAGGCTTCTCCAGGCTCAGTGGACTGAATCCCTTTTCCTCTGCCCAGGGCATTTCAGTTTTCTCTGTATTTACACTTTAGCATGGTGATTACCATATGCTAAGAATAACTTGAATGAGGCTTCCACAAATATATGATGTCAACTGCAAATCTTGACTAATCAGGTATCACAGTTTTCCTTGTTTCCTGAACCAAATAAAGGCATGAGCTGGTACACGATGTTTGCCTATCTTTCTTGTAGATATTAATTGTTTATGCAATTTCTCTGATGTGTACTGAGTAAGTACTATTGCTCTGTTTGCTGTCTATCTCTGTTAAACAGCATTTCTTTAACATGGTGATATCCCATTCAAAGGGTGAAGAAATGACAGAGGTGACCCTCTTATTTGGTTTCCTTTTTAAGTGACTTGGTGATTACATTATCTATGTCATGAAATTAATGATGGAATCATGAGAAGTACATTACTATATACAAAGATTTTTACATTTATAGTGTTGTCAGTGTAACTTTCTTTTTATACCTTTATTGAATGTTTTTGGATACAGTAGTCTATGATGATGTGTGTGTTGACTTCACTCAGGAAGAGTGGGCTTCGCTGGATCATTCCCAGAATAATCTCCATAAAGATAGGATGCTAGAGACTACAGGAAACTCACTGCTATAGGTAAGACTGAATTTTCCTTCACATTTTAAATAAGGGGGCAACTGTTTCTTGCTTATTGATGCTCTTTGTAATTACAATTGTATTAGACATGTTTCTAAGGTTCACTGAAGACAATAACTTAAAAGTAGCACAGTTTCCAACAATAAAACAGGTATTTTCTGGTCCTATATTTTAGGCTACAAAGAAGGTAACTTTAAGGTGCAAGCTAAAACAAATATGCCTCAGGAGAAATTTTAAGATCTCTAGAAGTTTTAAAGAAAGTAACAGTGAAATTAACACAGGTTAAAAACATGTCTGGGGTGTGTGTGTGTGTGTGTGTGAGTGTGCGTGTGCGTGTGTGTGTGTGTGTGTGTGTGTGTGTGTGTGTGTGTGAGTGTGTGTGTGTGTGTGAGTGTGTGTGTGTGTGTGTGTGTGTGTGTGTGTGTGTGTGTGTGTGTGTGTGTGTGTGTAGTGTGTGTGTGTGTGTGTGTGTGTGTGTGTGTGTGTGTGTGTGTGTGTATGTGTGTGATTGTGAGTATAAATGGGTGACAGATTATATTGTTCTCTGAGGAAAAGTTTGTGGGTGGTTGCCAACTGTATATACCATAAATGTTTTTCCTTCTGAGGCAGCTCACTAGTGATCAAGTAAACTTAGAAACATCACATCAGTAAAATACTCTCTTCTATTAAAATTATAATTATATTGTATTTAAGAAAAGAGCAACACAGTATATAATTATGCTGCCATCTTTCTGCATATTTCTTAGTTTATCCTTGGTGACTAAATACTTGTGGTACCAGGACCGATGTCCCCAGGAGCCAGGGAGATAAAGTGTCAAGTCAAGGGATGTTTTGATGAGCCATCACATGTGCTGTTTCCATTGTAGGTGGGTAGTGCCTGAAAGGATTACTTCTTTTCTTGGTCACTGTTGTTGGAGGGGGATCTTTAAGGACCAAGCTCTCACTCTGAAGTCATTTGTGACAGGAGCTTGGTGGCAGGTTTGCACCATTCTCCATTGGAATGGTTTTGGAGTGGCAGAGAGGGTCTTTACTGAAGACAGTGCCTCAGCAGCTAGTGAGGAGATGGACTGGTGTCCTCCACTTCTTTTGGGATGTGGGAAATGCCCTGGCTATGCTTATTTGCCCAGATGCTGACCAGCCAGCATCCCTGAGGTCAGAAGAGACAGGAGTCAGTTTTTTATCCCTTGCACTTCCTGGGATGGTGAGTGCTCTGGATGAACCAAGGCTGTGCATATTTTACCACAGGTGCACCCAAGGAGTAAAGGGGGCTGAGAGGTCCTCTGTCCACCACCAGGCTGCTCTTGTTCCTGAGGGATTCAGCAGCACCTTTTTTTTGTAAGTTGTAGCATTAAGCTAATTTGAAAGATGAAGCTGGCTGTGCCAGGTAACTCTTAATTGGCTGGCTGACTGGCATTTGATGTTGGTATGTTGGACTAATAAGTACTGATGCCTTTTTGTGGATAATTTGCCATATCCTATTCTCAATTTCCGGCCCTTCCCCCACCTCTACGTGGCAGTAACTCTTCACTCCTCCTCCTGTCTCCTCTCCCCCTGCCAATTCCCCTACTCCCCTCTCCTGTCTCTCTGCTTTCCTCCAAGGCTTCCCTTGCTGCTCTCCTCCCTCTGTTCCCTTGCCCTCTGGCTGCCTCCTCCCCTTCCTCATGCCCCTTCCTTCCCAGTCCTCTGCTCAGGTGCATTTGATCAGGTAACACAGAGAACTTTACCTGTCTTGTCTCCCCCAAAAATGTGTATGCCAGTGCAGCAGCAGCCATTATATGACTTGTTCCACCTGAAACCCCGAATAAAGTCAGGCTCCGGACTTCAAAAGCGGTTGCTGACTGTGCATTTCAATTTTGTTCATTTTTGTAATTTGAATTTGTTTTTCTTAATAGAATACTTGCCAAGGCAGAGAAGGAGGGAAATATCTGACTTTTGAGTATAACTAGAAGACCAAATGAGGAAAAATGGATGCAAGACAAAGGCAGTGCCCTGAATCATTTATCTGAGGAAACCTTCAAAGTCCTCAGCCATGAAGAGAAGTGAAGCCAAAAAGGTAAGGTTATACAAATGGGATGGTGAATTTGAGAATGTACGGTTAGGGTTAGATTCAGGGTTATGGTTATACTTATGGTTAGGTTTGGGGTTAAACTCATGTTTGCGGTTAGGGTTAAGATTATGTTCAGGGTTCAGGGTTCAGGATTAGGGTAAGGATTAGGATTATGTTTATGTTTCAATGTTACACTTGAGGTTAGGGCTAGGATGAGAGGTAGGATTAGGGTTAGTATTAGTGTTAGGGTTCAGGGTTAGAGTTAGATTTAGGGTTAGTGTTGGGGTTCAGGGTACAGGGTTATGGTTATGTTTGTTTTGGATTAAGGTTAGGGTTTAGTGTTAGGGTTCATGGTTAGGATTAGGGTTAGAGTTCAGGGTTCAGGCTTAGGGTTAGAGTTTAGGTTAGAGTTAGTGTCAGGTTTAGGGATAGAATAAGGGTTAGGGTTCGGGGTAGGGTTCAGTGAAGGGTTAATGTTAGGGTTAGTGTTAGGGCTTGGGTTAGGATTAGGGTACCGGGTTAGTTTAGAGTTAGGGTTACAGTTCAGTGTTAAGTTTAGGGTTAGTGTTATGATTAGGATTAATGTTATGATTAGGGTTATTGTTAGGGTTCAGGTTTAGGGCTATGGTTAGGTTTAGAGTTGGAGTTAGAGTTAGAAGTTAGTATTAGGGTTAGGGTTAAGTTTAGGGTTAGGTTTAGGGGATAGGTTTAGGGTTAGTGTTATGGTTATGGTTAGGGTTACCATTAGTGTTAGGTTTAGGGTTAAGGTTTGGTTTTGCTTTAGGGTTCATGTTAGTATTATGGTTAGTGTTAGGATTCATGGTTATGTTTTTTGGTTAGGGTCAGGGTCTAGGATTGTGGTTAAGTTTAGGGTTAGGGTTTGGGTTAGGTTTAGGTTTCAGGGTTTAGGGTTAGGGTTTAGAGTTGTGTCTATGGTTAAGTTACTGATAGGGTTAGGTTCAGGGCTAGGATTCAGGGTACAGGGTTAGGGTTATGGTTTATTTATGTTTAGGGGTAGAGTTAAGTTTAGGGATGAGGTTTAGGGTTCATGGTTAGGGTTATGGTTAGAATTAGATTTCAGGATTAGGGTTAGAGTTAGTGTTCGGTTTAGGGATAGAGTAAGAGTTAGTGTTAGAGGTAGGGTTGAGGGAAGGGTTAATGTTAGGGTTAGGGTTCAGAATTATGGTTAGAGGTAGGATTAAGGATTCTGGGTTAGGTTTAGGGTAAGTGCTATTAGTGTTAGGTTTAGGGTTAGGGTATTGGGATCCACCCCTGTGGAGTTTCTAAGAGTTGTTTTCCAGCATAACCACAGATACCTCCTGTTTATCTGACCTCACCCCACTAGCATCAATATCCTGTTGTGAAATCTTTCACCTGGGGTTTTTGTAAGTTTGTACATAAGGCTGCTCCACAATAAAGGTAAGAGACATTCTGCCAGAAATTCAACCAGGATCTTGTTGTTCATCCAAATCTCTAGGCTTTCACCCAGTACTCGGACTTAGTTGTGGTGCAGGAAGCCACAAGTGGAGGTTCCACTGTTATTGGGAAAGAAAGGAGACCCTGAGAGATCACCCTCAGAAAGGTGGTCAGCAAGGAAGGAGTTGTGAAGGTGGATTGAAAAAGATACTAGAAAATTGGTACCTCAACACCTAAGAGATTTGGATTATAAAGGCACTGGAAAAGAGTTGCCTCACCTCCTAAGAGTTGGATTGAAAAAGGAGTACCTCAACTCCTGAGAGAGTTGGATTAACAGGCACTGGAAAAGGGGTACCTAAACTTCTAAGAGACTTGGATTGCAAAGGCACTGGAAAAGGGATGCCTCAACTCCTGGGATAGTTGGATTTGAAAGGTATAATAAGGGTTCCTCAACTCATAAGAGACTTGGATTGAAATAGAGAAAATACACAGAAATATTGAAGAGACAAGGTTCTGGTAATATCTCATTTTAAATTTGGATTAAGCAATAATGCTAAGAAAATTATTAAAGAAACATGGGAAATCATCTTCTGAAGAATCCCTCCTTTTTGACCTGTGCACAAGCAGCCAGCTGACCCAGCAGCCCATGCCCTTGTCCACTCCAGCCTGCTGCAGCCTGCAGTCATCTGGCAACAATGTGGTTTGCACTGGCTGGCTGGGGAAGTTGACTCCGGAGAAAAGGTTGAGGCAGTATGCTTGGAAGAAACGCTGGTTTATCCTGCGGAGTGGTAAGATGAGTGGTGACCCAGATGTTCTAGAATACTATAAGAATGAACACTCCAAGAAACCCCTGCGGATCATCAACCTAAACTTCTGTATGCAGTTGGATGTAGCCCTGACCTTCAACAAAAAAGAACCTCAAAGGAGTTTTTTGTTTGATATCATAACCAATGAGCGCACCTTCCAGCTGGTGACTGATACAGAGGCTGACATGAATAGGTGGGTCCAGAGCATCTGCCAGATCTGTGGCTTCAGTCAGACTAAAGAGAGCACTGACACCCTGAGAAACCTTTCTTCAGTCAATCACAGTCTCTGCTCTTCTCCAGCTGAGTTCAGCAGCTCCAGTCAGCACCTGCTCCAAACAAGGAAGTCCTCAGCCCTTTCACACTCTAGCCAGCCCACTGTGTCAAGCCACATCCAGCCTGCCTTGTCCACCAGTACACCTCCGGAGTATCAACACTCGCACCAATGCATAAGCCAAAGGACAGAAAATGCCAGAAGTGCCACCTTCTCTCAGAGCACCAGACAGGAGAGTGACACAGCCACACAAAACCTTGCCCAGGGCAATAGACACTGTATCAGCCGAATCAGTGGTAAAGTCCATGGCGTCTATAGCCTTCCCAACCCAAGCAGACAATTCAAAGACCATGCTTTTGGCATCCCCCATAGCCACCCTATGGAGAGCCTCACAGTGTCTGAGGGAGACAATGAGGATGTGTACACCTTCAAGGTAACCAGCAGAAACCTTTGTCAGGTATTTGGAGACCTCCTAGTGGACTCAGCCATAGCTCCCGCACCACAGCACCCCAAGATGCCTTGGTGTGGCAACCCTCTACAAAGACCTCCAGTCAATGACTACAAGTACCCAAGGCGAGGTGTAGAAACTGCCTGCTGGTCTGCTAAATCCCCAAAAAGGACTATCATGGGTCGATCAGACAGTGACAACTCTAATTACAACTGTGTGCCCATAAACCCAGGTTCTTCTACCCTGCAGGCTTTGGAACAAACAGGGGACAATTCCCACAGTGCCTACATCCCCATGAACACAGTGCCCCATCACTTTGACACACTGGGCCATCCATCCACAGCCCTTCCTATTCATAATGTCTCTGGCCAAGAAAGGGAGATCCAGCCACCCCCAGTCAATCGCCACCTCAAGCCTGGCCGAAAAGCAAAGCCACCACCCCTTGACCTGAGAAACAACACTGTCATCAATGAGCTCCCTTTCAAGTCACCTGTCACCAAGTCTTGGTCCTCCCAAGACTGCCATTCCATCTCCACAAATAATATCACCAACACAGACTCCAGAGACAGTGAGGAGTACTATGTCCTTATGCAAAACCCAATGTCTTCATCCCCTGTACCCAGTGGCACTAACAACCCAGCTCTAAAAGAGTACTGGCAATGAGAATTACATAACCCTAGACTTCCAGGCAGTCTCTCTGAGCCCTCATTGCAAGCCATCCACATCATCTGTCACATCAGATGAAATAGTAAAATATGTCCAAATAGATAAAAAAAAGACCCAAGCCCTACAAAAGACTATACAAAAATGGACAAAGATACAGCAGTCCTCAAGACCCTCCATAGATGCCAAACTATGGTAAGGATGGCCACCCCCTGACACTGCCTCTCCTTTGTGAGTTTTGTTCAAAAGATGTATCTATGTTCTGTATGTATGGTGTGTCCACACACGTGTGTAAGAAGTGTGATTGTAATTGTGTGACTGTTAACAAAAGAATTCTATTGTGTTGTTTTTGAGTTGTTTAATTGCTGGGGGAGGAGCAACAGTTGTTAAAGTACAAGTTACTTGGGAGGGGAATTTCTAATTTTGTTTCCATGGAGGATAAAGAGTTGTGAATGCATCCTGACTGGCATGGTTTCATGGGGCAGGACCCCCTAAAGTAGTGGCTCAGGTGATCCAAATATTTGTTTTCTTTTAAATTCAGTTGGTTAGAAATGGTAATGGTCACAGTCTATCACTTTTTAAAGGAAAAAGTTGGAATAGGGTATAGAAATGATACTTTGTATTGGAATGGATCCTCTTTGTATTGGAATGGATCTCATTTATTGATATTAGTTAGGTTTTCTAGATATATAGATGGACATTCTTCAAACCATTCAAAGACCTATGGTATATATGGCATTTAAATGGTTTAGGGTTTTTCTTGACAGTGAGACACAACTGCTCCAGGCACACCAATTACATCTGAGAAGAAGATGGGTATCGAAGAAACTCCTGCTAGAGTTTGCCTTTAACGTGGCAAGACTAGCCATTTTGGCAAGAAGCTGCTCTTACCTGAAGTGTTTGACTGTTGTTTTACAAACTAGACATGCAGGACCCACAGGAAAATAAAGATGGACAGTTCTAAAGGGTTTCTGCTTCATGGCAGAATCTGCCAGCCTTTTTTCTGGAAACAGAAAAAGTGTTACTGACAAACTGCCAATGCATGTGGACAGTTTAAAATTTCTTGCTTTGCTGAGAAGTCTGCCAGACACATTGTGGCCTGCAGGCTAAAGATGGATGCCAAGAAACTTTGGGTGACTATCTATGAAGCAAGATGTCTCTGTCAGTTCTAGAGTTTGTATATTTTCCTTCTATGGTCTTTGATGGAGTTGAAGACAGATAGTTATAGTAATGCACTAAGATAGAATGGTTAAAATCTTATAGTTCTTACTTGATAACTGTTTTGTTATATATAAAGTAGTGGGAGATGTTGGGACTCAGCCCCAACAGGGTCTCTAAGAGTTGTTTTCTGGCATAACCACAGGTACCTCCTGTTTATCTGACCTCACCCCACTAGCATCAATATCCTGTTGTGAACCCTTTCACCTAGGGTTTTTGTTAAGTTTGTATTTAAGGCTGCTCCACAATAAAGGTGAGAGACATTCTCTCAGAAAATCAACCAGGTGTCCTGTGGTTCATCCAAGTCTCCAGGCTTTCACCCAAAACTAGACTTAGTTGTGTTCCAAGCACTCAGATTAGGTTATGGGTTAGCGTTAGGGTTCATGGTTAGGATTATGGTTAAGGTTGGATTGGGATTAGTATTCAGGTTTCAGGGGTAGGATAAGGGTTAGGGTGAGGTTTAGGTTTCAGTGTTAGGGTTAAGGATAGGTTTAAAGGAACAATCAGGTGGTGGTGGTGACTCAAACCATTATCCCAGTACTTGGCAACTGGGGACAGGAGTAATATGACTGGGTGGAGAGAGGAATATGATGTGGGAAGAGACATGGTGTGTTCTGTATTAAGGTTCCTAGACAGGATCTCTCTCGTTTGTTCTGAGGTTTCAGTAGAGGTAAGAACTAGGGGCAGGTTTCTCTGCTTCTCTGATATTTCACCATTAACCCCTCTCCTCTATCTGAATCCAGGTTTTCATTATTATTATTGTTTTTTTTTTGGTTTTTTGAGACAGGGTTTCTCTGAGTAGCTTTAGAGACTATCCTGGCACTTGCTCTGGAGACCAGTCTGGCCTCAAACTCCCCGAGATCCTCCTGCCTCTACCTCTTGAGTGCTGGGATTAAAGGTGTGTGCCACCAATGCCAGGCTCAGGTTTTCATTATTAAGACCAACTAGAATTAACACAACAATCTCCAGTCAGGAGCAATGTGTAATAGCTAAATTGTTGGGTAGAAGATTAGAATTGATGGCAATAGTATTAATGCCATCAATGATAAAGGATTTACAAATCTTCCAACTTTATTGCTATATTTTGCATATGTTTGTGCATCAGAGAGAATGACCCAAGATACACAGATACACAGATACACAGAAAACTATTTCACAGATTAATAACAACAAGATCAACAAAACCTACATAAACAAAGAAGTAAGTCATTGATCCTTGGGAACATGATGGATCAAAAATAAGTTTTATGTTAAATCTGTACCATAAAATGAACACAATCCAATTGCAATGCACAACAATATATAACAAAAAGCTCATTACAGAGCTCCATTCACAAAAGATAAAAAAAAATAAATAAATCTCCATTCAGAGTTCAAATACTCAGAATGTTCAATGAGATTATGAAAATATAGTACACAAATTGACATAATAAATTTTATACTTACCATAAACATACAACAATCAAAATGTGTACAATGCTTGTAAAAGAATAAGGAGGATAGAGAGAAAAAGCCAAGAACAAAGGTCAGAAAATGTAGTAGACTATTAGTCAAAAGAACAAAAGAAAATTATCCATTAAAACTGTGATCTTGACCAATGTTATTCTATGAATCTTCATGTGTATAGAGATTAAATAAAAAAAGACTTCAAAACTCCAATTAAATTAACTCAAAGTGACCCTTATCTGTTGTTTTCTGACCCTCCATCTACTGATATTTCTTCCAAAGAAAGATGCCCCATGCTCTAGAAAGGAGGAGACTTCTATCTATGTCTCTGCACACCTTAATGCCTCCTGTGGTTTCAGGTAAACCAGCCTCACTAATGCCCAATCCCAAAACGACATGAAAGAGTAATTAAAATCTGCTTCCTGACAAATGGATTGTGACTCAAGAAGTGTATCCTGACCTAAGTCCCTACCCAACACCATACGCACCTGAGATATCTCTGCAGACCAGTAACAACTGTTGTCCCCTAGAACTAAACAGCACTGAATCACACTATTGTGGCTGGTGGTAGCAGAAATTAGAAAACATTCTAATTATGCATTGCTGAAAGACAATCAAAGTCACCATCTTTCTACCATTTTCAAATTACTTGTAATATTTATGACAAAAAGCTGAAAGTGGAATTCAATATTGAGAAATTCTAGAAACCACACTGTCTGTGTTCCCACTGCAAACCAAAAGCGCTACCTATGTGTGCACACTGGACAGTGATACTAAAGGCATCATAGCCTCCCATGACAGGGCTGCAGAGTCTCCTTCTATCCAAGATATCCACATACAGGGAGGCTCAGAGGACAAGGACAACTTCCAAGGTCACCATGTGGACCAAGAGAACCACAGTCTGTTTTATGGTACAAACAAATTCCAGCAGAAATGAGAGCTCCTTGTGCAAAGCACAGGGTGATTTTGGGCACATTCCATTATACACTCAATATGCAGTGCAACCAGCCCTTAACCTCATAGCTGGGAAATACTGCAGCCCACTGTATGTCACATTCAAACATTAAGTGTTGTTACTGTGTAAGAGTTGTTTAAGAAAAACAGGCCATTAATCAGAAAAGAATGAGGAGTCATGGTAGGGCTTGGAGACAGGGAAAGAGAACGTGGATATGATGTTCTTATGATCTAAAATATTTACTTTGAAAGCTTGAAAAGAGCTTTATAGCCATGTACTCTAGAGAGTAGGGATTTTTCTTGGAGCACATCGAGGTTGTCTCAAATCTTTTCTCTCAGACTTACATCTTAACCCAGAAAAATAATTGTCCTCTTAGGCAGGGCATAATAGTTTACTCAGGATTTTTTTTGTTGTTTAGCTATTGTAACTATAAAATTTGTTTTCAAGGTAAAGTCTGTCCTTTATCCAGTTTCTCTTTTTTGTTTTTAGTATGAACATTTATTCAATTTTGCATAGAGCCTCATAGACCATAGCCAATGCTCGACACCCCATTGTTACCACTTAACACCTCACCAAATGAGACTCATAAGGTGTCCATGGTAACTTATTTGATGGGAGTGGACTCTTATGACAAGGTAATTGTCATCTAGACATGACATGAGAGAAGAGTCAATTTGTTTGACTAAGATCTTCAGGCTACAGAGCAGCCACAGCTACACACAGCTTTGTGTTGGTGTGTCTTATTCCTGCTTGTCTCAGTCACAGCCTCCTGGGCCCTCTGAATCTCATGGACAATGAGAGCAAAGGCTTCCTCTACACCTTGCCGTGTCTTAGCTGAGGTCTTCACAAAGGGGACTCCCCACTTATGAGCCAGGATTGCTGCAGCAGTGTCAGCATCTCCAGAAGTAGTCACTAGGTCACACTTGTTGCCCACAAGTACCAGAGGCAACCGCTGCTTCTGATGCTGGCTGCAGCTGGACCACATCTGCTGCAGCTGGTCCAGAGATGAGGGGTCATCAAGAGCAAAGACACCCAGCACACCATCACCAGCTGCCAGGCACTGGTCACGCAGGGCCCTGAGGATATCCTGCCCCGCTGTGTCTAGGACATTCAGAATATAGCCACCATTGTCCAGGGCCACCTCCTTCCAGTAGGAATCCTGGACAGTGGGGTCATGTTCTTTCACAAAGCAGTGGTGGGTCATCTGGATAGTGAGAGCACTTTTACCAACACCACTTGCACCCAACACCACTACCTTGTATTCAGGAAGCTTCCTGCCAGCATCTTTGCATTGTTCCCAAGCCTCATGGCTTTCCTCTGGGGATCTGGTGCTCTGTGTGTTGAGGCTCAGGTCCAAGATGCTAGACATTGTTGGCAACGCCATTCCCCAACAGTCAGCTCAAGAAAGAGATGTAAATCACAAGCAATATATCCCTGGATAGGCGGTCCACTGAGGGGCTGCAGGTAGCTCTCTATCCAGCTTCTTGATTGCTCTCATCTGTGGACCCGAGGAAATTCACAATCAGGAAAATCTTGGATCATATAGAATTGATTACCTAATTCCACGCTGCTAATGTCAACTACTGTTTCTTATAGAGTTATAGGTAATGATGGACCTGTGTAAGAATTGAGTTCATTGACCAACTTTGAAATTGGTGGAGTCTCAGTGCAGAAAGGAAGAGTCTACAGCCCAAACTACAGAGCTGTTCCAGGTCAGACTACAAAGCCACAGAGAAACCCTCCCTCCCCCCAAAATAAAATTCTGGGAAATTACACAATCATTTCCCTACGACAATCAGGTCCCTTTCCATAACAGTGACTCCAGAAGCTGGTTCCCTACCCTGAGTCCTCCATCAGTGTAAACTATTCCAGCTAATTTTGTCTGAAGGCAGAAGCAATTATACCCATGGAAATCCTT
Source organism: Cricetulus griseus (assembly GCF_003668045.3). Lineage (NCBI taxonomy): Eukaryota > Metazoa > Chordata > Mammalia > Rodentia > Cricetidae > Cricetulus > Cricetulus griseus. The sequence goes on along the minus strand of NW_023277327.1, from coordinate 1,558 downwards.
TTCCTGTGACTGCATTGCATAGTAAACTATGTAACTCAAATGGACAGTTTGAAATCTCTTAGGCAGTACATCGTAAGTATTTTGAAGGTGTAGTACTGAAGACAGCAAGGCCATTGTCCTGGTGAATGACAGACTGGAATCAATGCACCTTGAGTCAAAGTAAGAGAGTTTGGCTCAGACAAAAATTTCTCACAAAATAGAAAGGCAGCTGTTCTAGCATTAATACACCTTAGCAGGGAGAAATCCCTTCACACACTTAGGAGATTAATAAAGAAAAATAGAATTAAGGAAAACATGCATTCATCTCTTGATAATACTCAAAAGAGGAGGCAGCCTAGACACATTTTGCATTTCATATATATTGTCATCCTTAAGCGTCTTTCATGTTTATGATCCAGGTTACCCTGTCAATAATTTAAATAGATAGAGGAGAAACATGTCTAGCTACTTGAGCAGGTGGGAAACCTACACAGCAAAACTATTCCCAGAATTGTTTCTTAAGCACAACTGAGACCTGATTCAGCAGCAACTTCTTCACTGACAGGATCCTGAGGTAAAGGTGGCAGGGGATGAGAGAGATAGTAAATGTGAATGTAGAAAATCTGGGAAGGGCCAGGTGTTGGTGGTGCATGCCTTTAATCCCAGCACTTGGGAGGCAGAGGCAAGTGGCTCTCCATGAGTTCAAGGCCAGCCTGGTCTACAGAGCGAGTGCCAATATATGCTCCAAAACTACACAGAGAAACCGGGTCTCAAAAAACCAAACAATAAAATGTCTGGGATGGGAGGTCATGCACAAGGTATGTCCCACGCCAATTAGGCTTCCTAAGAAGAATAGAATCCTATATACTACTTCCTGTAGGAAAAATGGAAGGACATGGGGACATCTATGAAGTCAGTAGAAACTGTCATGGAATTGGACAAACTCAGGGAGTAGGCTAATGAAGCAATGCTGCACAAGGGGAACACAGGGCATCTCAAGATCATTACTGACAAGGCCCACAGTGGCCTTGGGACTGATAACCATAGCTCCCAGGAGTGGGAAGAGTTTGTTTCTCCAGATCAGAAGCAACCTCTCCACAAAGGCTTTGTTCCAGATGATTACCAGCTCTCCCTAGTAAATTCATGGTGAAAGACAGTGCTCTCTGTTTTATTCTCAACACATCAGGTACTTAGGGAAAGCTCAGTAGGCCCAAACCCAAGGCTGTTACTGGCTATCCCAAGAATGATCCTCCTCCCTGACTGAGGGCCTAAATGAAAGCCTTGCTCGATCTGCCAAGTCCTTAACACAACAGTGTTTTACCTTTCAAATAGTTGCCACCTGGGGTCCTATTGCCCATCTAACAGAACTATGCTTTTCTCAAGAAGAAAACTGGAACTTTATGGCGTAACAGGCCTTAAGGTTACTTTGTGACCTTTTAATGCTTCCTTGAGCAGCCTGTTACAGGCCTGTTCTTTGTAATGGGGATGAACCTAAGTCTGGTTATAAATCAGGTGGCCCATTTGTCATTGTTTGGAGCTACATATCTAGACAATCATGGTGAACAAATGTGTATCCTAA
>NW_023277326.1:0-13761 GCF_003668045.3 Cricetulus griseus | reverse complement strand
TACAGTGAGAATAGTTATTTTAAGAAATCAGTAACTCATGTAAGGTTATCACCACCATAAGAGAGAAGAGGCATAGAAAAATGAGCTAACACCAATTCCAGTGATCCCATGCCATCATTGGGAGGGCTACTTTTCTCTAATCTCCAGATTCAATGATTATGATCATCTTTCTTTGTGCACAGTTTCATGTCTCCATGCAAGGAGAGGAAGGACTATTTCCTGGGCACATGTCGTTAAACGAGGTCATCAATCTTCTAAAAGAAATGAAATCCTCAACAACATCAACACAGGAGAATAAAAAGACGACATTGCAGAGCCCACTAAACAAGTTATTGCCAAAAGGTAAGTGTCAAGAAGTGGTACAGAGGAGGGAAGTTGGGTGGGAACCACTTCATGGGCACTCTTTCATAGAATGTCTTATTTCAACAGGACATGAAGACAGTGGAGACGGCTACAACAATCCTCTTAATCTCAGTAAAGTAAATACCAGCGATAGGAGTCCTGGAAATGAGATGGACTCACTTGTCATTATTGAAAAATATAATTGTCCCGAGACTGAGGAGAGAGGTGATTCAGTTGGAGTCTCTCAGGATTTTAGAAGTTCCAGGCACCATCAAGTTTCTCTTTGTGGATCTTCTTCTGTAAGTGTCCCCAAAGATAAGGATCAACCAGAGGTTGTGGTTCCTGTGGAGCAACCACAACCAGGGATTATCACCAGAGCAGAGAAGACTGGAGACTCTCAGAATTGTGAGACAGACCACACAGGTGAGAGTGTCCAAGAGAGAAGCAGCAGAGTGCCAAAGACACACCAATGTGTGGAATGTCTCAGAACTTTCAGATATCCCTCGCAGCTTTTAGCCCACAAGAGGAGACACAAGAAGGAGAGGTCCTTTTTGTGTAAAAGGTGTCATAAGTCCTTCTTTAACCAATCAGACCTGAAAGTCCATTCGGTGATACACCAGGCATTCAAACCTTTCACCTGTAATACATGTGGAAGGTCATTTAGCCATAAAACTAATCTGTTAGCTCATGAAAGAATCCATACAGGAGAGAAGCCCTACACCTGCTCCAAATGTAACTGTAACTTCCGACAGTCGTCCACATATCACCGGCATATGAGGCATTGCCACAAATCACACTAAACTATGGACCTTCCTCAGCAGAGATTTGCTGTGCTACAGAATTGATGTGCTATCTTCACATGAAGAATCATATAGCCTCTAAACAACGGGAAGCCATTGAAAATGTGGCTTGTAACTCCTGGATCTCTCCATCTGTTGTCATATTTATTGTCATTTCTCAGCATAGAAGATGAGACATTTGTCAGTTCCCTAACATATTTCTAGCACTAGAAGTATCCTATAATTTTTGCCTGGCCTATACTAACTAAATAAAATAGAACAATGCCTCTTTTGTATATTTTGCATTCTCTCTTTTTTTGTGTGTTGGGTGTGTGTGTAATTATCTGAATTTTGTGTATTTTGCCTTAGATTCATATCATGAGGGAAAACACAGGATTTAGTATTAAGTTCTTGAGTTTTACATTTGAAAATTGTCATTATACCCCAATCTGTCTGACCCCACAGATACCAAACATACTCTGGTCTCCATTTCTTTCTGTACAGGTGTCCATGAAAGTGGTTGGACATTCCATGTGACTTCTATCATGCTGTGGTTTCAAACCTAAGTACTAGGCTTGCATTTAAGGGAATTACCCTCTCAGCCATCCTCCCTGCTCCAGGTGCTTACTGCTTAAAGAACACCAATGTGCCACATAGGATTAGACAGATTTCTGCCATAGTATAAAATCTTCAGTTGACCAAAGTCATTCAGGGGAACCACCCCATCAGTTCCATAGCTGTCCCACTGCAATCTTCATAGGTCTGATCATATGACACCTAGAACATAGCGAGGAGTGGCAGCTGTATGGATGTTGGCCTCACTTTATGAAGTCTATGCTAAAGGAAAATCCAAAACGATGACCCCACTAGGAACCTAAGCAGTAGTGGATTGGCTACCTTAAATGTCTTTCCCCTATATTAAGAATGATGACTGCCTTAAATCCCATCCTAGAACCTTCATTCAGTAGCTGATGGTAGCAGAAGCAGAGAAAAACAGCTAAGCACTGAGCCAAATTCCTGGAATCCAGCTACAGAGACAGAGGAGAGTCGAATAAAGGGATAAAAACCACACTGGGAAAACCCATAGACACCTATGACCTGAGAATGTGGTAACTGACAACCAACAGAGGATGAAACCAGGACCCTCCAAACATGGGTGTGAGCTAGGAGCATTGGGAAATCTATGCGGCCTCTGGCATTGGAACCAGGATGTATCCCTAATGCACCAGTAGACATCCGGAGCCCATTTCCCATGGGGGGATACTTTCTTCGCCGAGATACCCGGGAGAGCGCCTAGGCCCTGTCCCAAAAAGACTTCATATATTGTGATGACTCTTCATGGAAGGCCTTACCCTCTCTGGGGAGTAGATGGGGGTTGGGATGCGGCTTCTGTGGGGAGGATGGGAGGATGGGAGGGAGAGGAAACTGGGATTGAAATGTAAAATAATGTCATTTCTAATCTAAATCATATTTATTTAAAAAGACTGTTATCCATCTAGTCCAAACTAATATGACAATGAGGTGAGAAACCTTTAACTCTCCCTATTTGCATTTTGCATGTCTGTAACCTCATATCCATGGCAGGAATCAATAATCTCTGAATATCTACCAACCTAGAAAAAATTCAAGAAAAAATTTAGGAAATATGAAATATTCTATATTAAATTGAAATGTGAATTAACAGTATGCAATTCATTAAAAGAATCAAGATAGTCAATATAGGATGCATTTGAAACTCAATGTATTATCACATAATATGAGTTCTATTGTATATATTTGAACAAATGAACTCAAGGAGAACTGGTAAGAAAAGGTACTCATATTTAGATGGATCATGCAAACAATCATATTTTCCACACAAAAAACTTGGGTGGTTGGAATTGAAGTGTCTTCATTAACAACAAGTATTAAATTAGATGCAGGGATATCATCTTTAGGTTTGAGTACACAAACCATTTGACAGTGAATCGAAAAGATGAAATTTACTGTTCAAAATGAGCTTGAGAGACAATGCAAAATTGTGAATAGTGGAAATAGATATTGACATATGGCATCAGTCTCCTACTGCCCCATGGCTGTAGGAGGTCTATCATATTATGTGCCCAGCATGAGAAATACTTGCAGCTGTAGCTACAACTCAGATTCCACCCACTATTTCAAATACAGGTGTCAGTTTTGTTTTAATTAATTATCAGACTCAATTTAAAATGCCTGTGCAAAATGTAAAGCAGGTGCTGAAGTCAAGAACCTACATTGAAGAGTTAACCACCATCTGCAGGAATAACAGATTCCCCGAACACAGGAAAAGGGAAAAGTAACTGTCACTCTGTAAACGTTCATGGTTTTTCATTTGTGTTGTGGAACAAGTCACGAACTGAAGACATTATTAAGCTGCTTACCAGTCTCTGAGTGTGGTAGCATGGAATGAAGGTGCTTTTGCCTTACTCGCAGAATAGTATCAGGAGGGAAAACATTAAGATAAACTTCTTGAAAGGATCCATAAAGAAGGGGACTGACAGATGGCTTGCTCTAAGGTAAATGTATGCACAAGGATGTAACAGGTTCACAGTCCACTGAGAAATGCTTCATTTAAAAAGCTCAACATTCACTGTACTTCTTCATTGTGTGAAATCTGTTTTTGTGTTTTATTATATTTTTGAAAGAAATTCTGTATTAACACTCTCACTTCTATGCTATATCTTGTTTTCCACTCTTCCTTGCTTCTTATTTTCTTGTATGACTTGTCTATATCAATGCATGCTCTGAAAGCTTTATAACATTTCTGATATTAGAGATGAATATTGATACTCAATTCCTTCTGAGGACAACTTCAGATGTTATTTATTACTGAGAAAAGGCACAGATTTCATGAGGATTTTAGATGTTGGTCACATTGATCTCTGTTAAAAAGTCACAACATCAATCATTTTGATATATAACATTTGAAAATTGCAGATTGATTACTGATAACACACCAAGTTCTTTAAATAATCTTTCCTTTGGGTCCTATAAGGTCTCAAACCATCATCACAAGGGGAATCAATTTTGCTTTCAGAGTCTGTTGACTTTCAAGGATGTGGCCATCAATTTCTCCAAGGAGGAATGGGAATGCCTGCATACTTCTCAGAAGGCTTTGTACAGAGACGTCATATTGGAGAATTATAGCAACCTGGTTTCTGTAGGTGAGAATCAATCATTTTCTGATTGCAGCTTAGGCCTAGGAATGTCGATCAACTTTTATTAGTATTGTGAATAGTTTTCTAAGAATCAATCACAGTGGCCAATTATTCCCAAATATAGGTGAATGTAATCTTTACTGCAATTTGTCTTAAATCATTTTAAATGGTCTTTTAATTTATCTATTAGTTATCTCAATCAAATTTTGTATTGTTTTGTTTTGTATTCATTCTATAGCAATAATCTGTGAATGCAGTTTGAATCCAACCGTTTTATATTTGTAATTGTGTAATGGAAGGGAAGTTGAAGGTATAAAAATTTAAAACAACACCTGTCAAATATGTACTTATAACACTTCGCTTATGAGTCTCTCCCTATGTTCCTTTAACTTCAGTGAGTACACAACTGTGTTACAACCCAACTCGTTTCCACATTATGTAAAGCAATTATCACACATCTCTTCTAATTCATAGGCCTTTCAGAATCAAAACCAGAGCTGGTCACCTGCCTTGAAGAAAACAAAGAACCCTGGATGGTGAATATAGATGAAGCAGAAGGCCTGGGACAGGGTAAGTTGAAAGGAATCAATGGTTCATGTGTGGAATACAAAACAAGAAACAAACAACAACTGCAGTGGGATTCGCCCTGCTCCTTGCTAGAAGTGGAGGCCCAGTATTTCTTTTAGAATTGCATACTAGGATCCAGCACACTAAAGATTTTACATGGTTTTCCTTCATTTCATCAGAATAGTGATTGCATGAATTTTAGTATGCCTATTACAATTTGGCAGTGTATGTGTGGTTTTATTTTGTGTTGCAACATATGCCAGATTTTTCTGATGTGTATCAGTGATGAATGGATTACTTTTGTTTAGTGTCCTTCCATAGTTTTGGACCTTTTTACAATATATCTGGTTCAGGTTATTTATATGTTTTACCTTCTTGTGTACCATCGATTTATTACTCTAATGCAATGTCATGATTCCCCAGCCCATTTTTTTGTATTAAAAATTATCAGAAAATTCATAAAAATAGAAGAAGTTAAAAAGCTGAAAATTGGGTTTTCCTACTACTGAAATCTAGGAACCATACTTATGTCCTTGTCAAAGATTTATGACAGGAATTACTTTCAATGACCAAGCTAAGATTTTGGTTGTGGGTTTTGGCCTTGCTCTCACAGACTTGATAATTGTGTGTTGGTTGGTCCTATACTGTTTGAAAATTTCTGTTTCACTAGAATCTTTTAATATTTATTTCCTTTATATTCTCTCTGAGCCAAATTATTCCATTTAATCATAGGTGCCTGCACCCTGATGGGAGGGTTAAGATAAATAATCCCAGATAGGGCTTAGTTCTCCTTAATCTCAATATTAAGCTTCTCTAGTGAAGGACGAATGAGGCACAAATCTGTGGGTATAACAATATAGTATTGAATCAGCACTATATTCCTTAAATGGAATAATAATAATAAATTTTTATCTAGAGCCAATGGCCATTTTGGTGTCAGTTTCTTGGCTCTAATAATAATGTCAGATATGGGTTTAAACAATGGAGGAGGCAGTATGACAGTCAAATACTCATTAGTTATCGCCAACACATCCCTGCCACTTGGTACCTATCTTCTAGGCCAGTCTAAATATGTGGTTACATGGTCCATAACATGGACAATTGATGACTGTCCTCTCCTTGTGTAGCTATAGTACTTTCAAGTAGTATGAATGTATTTCAATTGGGTTGAAGTATACAGTGGAGTACAAATTTTATATCTCCCCATTCAATCTTTTCAGTATTCTGGCATCATCTTTGGGTTGTTTGTGGTAAGTAATTGCAAGGACAATACCCTCTGTGTTTGGGGAGCAATAAAAGAAAATGATGTAAGCAATTTTTTTTGTTGTCACATGATTTCAAGTTTGGGTATTGTCTGCACTGTGAAGACATGTTTCTTTGTCTGGTATTGGTTCTTCTAGAAAGTTTTCTTTCCATCATATGTGTCCCTACCATCACTTAGAAATAAGTGGCTTAGTATCTTTATATTTTTGGTCATGGGCTTAGGCTTCTTATTTGCTAGGGTTGTTATAAATTATCCCATTTTTATTAATCTGTAGATATGACTTACATAGGTAATGTTCTGAGTCCTAACTACCTGGTGGCTACATGTCATTTCTTTACTTTGTCTTAATTCTCCCTACCTGTTTTTTTGGAATTCCCTCATAGATAAATTCTGCCTATCCACTGTCCAAAATAAAAATTTTATTCATCAGTCAATATGAAATATATTTATTGCTGTGTCTTGAACTATATCAATTCCCAAATTTCTGATTAAATACCATACTGATTTCCAAAGTGGCTGTACAAGGGTGCACTCCCCGCAGCAAAACATGAACATTCCCCTCACCTTACATCCTCTCCAGCATAAGTTTCCCTAGCATTTTTAATTTTAGCCATTCTGACAGGTGCAAGATGATATTTCAGAGTTGTTTTGATTTGCATTTTCCTGATGGCTAAGGATGCTGAGAAATTCTTGAGTACCTTTAGGCCATTTTAGATTCCACTTCTGAGAATTCTCTATTTAGTTCTGTACTCCACTTTTTAATATCTATCTTTGGTGTTTTGGTGACTACCTTTTTGCTTTTGTTGTTTATTTTGTAAATCAGCCTTTTTCCAAATGTTGGGTTGTTGGAGATCTTTTCCAATTCTCTGGACTGCTGAGTTATTTGTTGCCTCACTGTGTCCTTTGCCGTACAGAAATTTCTCAGTCTCAATATGTCCCCCAGTTGTTACTTGTTGATCTCAGAGTGTGTGCTACTGGTATTATATTAAGGAAGTGGTCTTCCCTATCATTCCTTCAATTCCCACCTTCTTTTCTAAGAGGTTAAGTGTAAAGGGATTTATATTAAGTCTTTTGTCCATTTGGACCTGTGCATTCTGCATGGTGATAAATGTGGACCTATCTGCAATCTACTCCATGTAACCATCCAGTTATGCTATCTGTCAAAGTTTTTTCCATTGTATAAATTTAGCTTCTTTGTCAAAAATCAGTTGTGTGTAGGTGTATGGATTAATAACAAGTATTTTCAATTAGACTACATTGGTCAACCTATCTTTTCTAGTGCCAAAACCAAGTGTTGTAATTACTATAGCTCTATAGTAGAGGTTGACGACATGGTTAGTGATGACTTCAGGAGTTCCTTTATTGTACAGGATTGTTTTTGCTATCCTGTTTTTTGCCATATATATTTGAATGCTGTTCTTTCAATGTGTGTGAAGATTTGTTAAAGTATTTTGATGGGGATTTCATTGAATCTATAGATAGCTTTTTGTATGATTGCCATATTTACTATGTCGATCCTAGCTATCCATGAGCATTGGAGTTCTTTCCATTTTCTGGTGTATTTTTAAATTTCTTTTTCATAAGTCTCAAAGTTCTTGTCATGCATGTCTTTGACTTGACTGGTTAGACTTACCCTACATATTTTATTTGTTTGTGGCTATTGTAAAGTGTGACGCTTCTCTGATTTCTCTCTCAGTCTATTTATCATCTATATGTGTCAAGTTCTGAGATCAGAGGAGATCAGTTGCCTCAGGGTCGTATGGCTATGGACAATATATATATATATATATTAGAGCTGCTGATTTTTTATTGATTTCATCTTTTATCCTGCCACTTTTCTGAAGGTGTTTATCAGATATTTGAATTCCCTGGTAGAATTTTCCATGTGACTTATATAAACTATCATATCATCTGAAAATACTGAAAGTTTGACCTCTTCTTTTCCAATTTGTTACCAATTGATCTTTGGTTGTCTTATTACTCTAGCAAGAACTTCAAGTACAACATTGAAGACATGTGGAAAGACTTGACAATTTTGCCTTGTTCCTAATTTTAGAGGAATCATTTTGAGTTTCTCTTCATTTTGTTTGATGTTGGCTGTTGGCTTGCCGTATATTGCCTTCATCCTGATTTCATATGTTCCTGTTATCCCTGTTCCCTCCAAGACCTTTATCATACAGGGGAGTTGGATTTTGTTGAAGGATTTTTCAGCATCTAGTGAGATGACCATGTGTTTTTTCTTTTTTAGTTTGTTTATATGATGGATTACCTTGATGGATAATTGTATGTTGAATCATCCCTGCATCTCTGGAATGAAGAGTATTTGATCATGGTAGATGATTTTTAATGTGTCCCTGGATTGGATTTTTGCATATTTTATTGAATATTTTTCTGTCCATTTCCATGAGTGAGGTATGTCTGAAGTTCTCTTCATAGTTGTGTCTTTGTGTGGTTTGAGTTCCAAGTTACTTGTAGCTTTTTAAAAAAGGGGTGGTGATAACTCCTCTGCTTAGCTCTTCTTTGCATTTCTTGTAGAATTCTGCATAGAAAACATGTGGCCCTCAAATGATATTTTTTGGTTTAGAGATTTTGATTATTGTTTCTAATGCATTAGGCGTTATAGGTATACTTACATTGCTTATCTTTTGTTGATTTAATCTGGTAAGTGATATCTATACTGAAAATTGTCCATTTATTTTCAAGGTCTGCCTTATTCTTTGGGATAGGGCCTAGTCCAACCCCCTTGTGTCTAGGCTCATGGTTATCCCTCCATGTGTTATGGGCTCCCAAAGTCCATTTCCTATGCTAGGGATAAGTATTGATCCACTACAAGCAGGTCCCATTGATTTCTAAGGTCTCCTCACTGACGACCACATTCAGGGGGTCTTGATCAGTCAAATGCTGCTTTCCTAGCTATCAGTCTGGGGACCAAGAGCTCTACCTTGGTCTGGTAAGCTTGTTGTGGGTTTCACCAGCCTGGTGTGGATGCCTTTTCTCATCATTCCTCCTTCTCTGCAATTGGATTTCAGTTCAGGTCAGGTTTAGCTGAGGGTGTCTGCTTCTCCTTCCACCAGCTGCTGGATAAATGGTATAAGATGGCATAAGAATTAGTCATCAATCTCATTATCAGGGGAGGGCATTTAAGGTAGTCTCTCCTCTGTTGCTTAGATTGAAGTTGGTTTCATCTTGTAGCTCTCCAGATATTTCCCTCGAGCCTGATTTCTCTTTATAATGTCTCTCTCTATTATAGTATCTCTTATATTGCTCTTTTGTTTTTCCCCAACTCAACCTCCCTGCCCCATCATGTCTTCCTCAGCCCTCCTCTTCTCATTCTGCTAGTTCTCTCTCCCCTCCCCCATGTTTCCAAGTTGCTAGGGAAATCTTGCCCCTTTCGCCTTCTCCAGGGGATCATGTATGTCTCTCTTAGGTTCCTCCTTGTTTACTAGATTCCCTGGCAGTGTGGATTGTAGGCTGGTAATCCTTTACTCTGTGTCTACAATCCACATATGAGTGAGTACATACTGTGTTTTTCTTTTTGTGACAGAGTAATCTTGGTCAGAATGGTTACTTTTAGTACCCTCCATTTGCCTGTGAACTTCAAGATTCCATTGTTTTGTTTTTTTCTGCTGAGTAGTACTCCATTGTGTAAATGTACCACATTTTCTTTACCCATTCTCAGTTGAGGGGGATCTAGTTTGTTTCCAGGTTCTGAATCTTACAATTAATACTGCTATGAACATCTTTGAACAGATGTCCATGTTGTATGAATGTGCTTCTTTGGGGTATATGCCTAAGAGTGGAATTGCTGGGTCTTTGGTAGACTGATTCCCAGTTTCCTGCAGAATGGCCTACATATTTCCAATGTGGCTGTACCAGTTGGCACCACCAACAGCAGTGAAGGAATGTTCCCCTTTCTCCACATCCTCTCCAGCATAAACTGTCATTGGTGTTTTTGATTTTAGCCATTCTCACAGGTGTAAGATGGTATCTTAGAGTTATCTGGATTTGCATTTCCCTTATGGCTAAGGAAGTTAGCCATTACTTTCTTATACGTCTTTTAGCCAGTTTAGATTCTGCTATTGATAATTGTCTATTTAGTTCTATGCCCGACTTTTTAATTGAATTATTTGTTGTTTTGGAGACTAGCTTCTTGAGTTCTTTGTAAATTTTGGAGATCAGCCCTCTGTCAGATGTGTGTTTGGGGAACATCTTTTCCCAATCCATGGGCTGTCATTTGGTCTTGCTGACTATGTCCTTTGTCTTACACAAGCATCTCAGACTCAGAAGGTCTCATTTATTAACTGGTGATCTCAATGTCTGTGATACTGGTGTTATGTTCTGGAAGTGGTCTCCTGTACCAATTTGTTCAATGGTATTTCCTAATTTCTCTTCTAATAAGTTCAACGTGGCTGGGTTTATGTTGAGGTCTTTCATCCATTTGGACTTGAGTTTTGTGCATGGCAATAGACATGGATCTATCTTCAGTCTTCTACATGCCAACATCCAGTTATACCAGTACCATTTGTTGAAGATTATTTCTTTATTCCATTGTGTAGCTTTATATTCTTTGTCAAAAATGACATGTTCATATGTGCGCAGGTTAATATCAGGGATTTCAATCCAATTCCATTGGTTTGTCTGTCAATTATTGTGCGAATACCAACCTATTTTCAAGACTATAGTTCTATAATAGAGCTTGAAGTCAGGGATGGTGATGCCTTTTATTGTATAGGGTTGTTTTGATTATCCTGGGTCTTTTGTTTTTCCATATAAAGTTGGAAAATGTTCTCTCAAGTTCTCTGAAGAATTGTGCTGGGATTTTGATAGGGATTGCATTGAATCTATAGATTGCTGTTGGCAAGATTGCTATTTTTACTATGTTGATCCTACCTATCCAAGAATATGGGAGATCCTTCCATTTTCTGGTATCTTCTTTCATTTCTTTCTTTAAAGACTCAAAATTCTTTCACTTTTTTTGGTTAGCATTACCCCAAGATATTTTATAGTGTTTGTGGCAATTATAAAGGGTGATGTTTCTCTGATTTCTTTCTCAGCACATTTATCATCCGTATATAGTGGGTTGTCTTATTTCTCTAGCTAGAAATGCAAGGACAATATTGAAGAGCTATGGAGAGAGTGGACAGCTTTGTCTTATTCTAGATTTTAGAGGAATAGTTTTGAGTTTCTTTCCATTAATTTTGATATTGGCTGTTGGCTTTCTGTATATTGTTTTTATTAAGTTCAGGATGTTACTGTTATTCTGATGTCTCTAGGACCTTTATCATGAAGAAGTGTTGGATTTTGTCAAAGGCTTTTGCAGCCTCTAGTGAGATAATAATGCGGTTTTTCATCTTCAGTTGTTTATATGGTGGATTACATTGACAGATTTTTGAATGTTGAACCATCATTGCATCTCAGAGATGAAGCCTACTTGATCATGCTGGATGATTTTCTGATATGTTCTTGGATTGTGTTTGCTGGTATTTTATTGAGTATTTTTGCATCAATGTATATGAGCAATATTGGTCTGTAGTTCCATTTTTAGTTGTGTTTTTATGCGGCTTGAGTAGCAAGGTAATTGTAGTCTCATAAAAAGAGTTTGGCAATGAGCCTTCTGCTTCTATTGTGTGGAACAATTTGAGGAGTATTGGTATTAGCTATTCTTTGCATTTCTAGTAGAATTCTGCACTGAAGCCATGAGGCCCTGGGCTTTTTTTTGGAGGGGGGATTTTGATGAATGCTTCTATTTCCTTAGAGCTTATAGGTCTCTTTAATTTGCTTATCTGTTCGTGGTTTAATTTTTCTAAGTGATATCTATCCAGAAAATTGTACATTTCCTTTAAATTTTCCAATTTTGTGGAGTACAGGTTTTCAACGTATGATCTGAAGATTACCTGAATTTCCTCAGTGTCCATTGTTATGTCCCCCTTTTCTTTTCTGATTTTGATAATTTGCATATTCTCTATCTGCCTTTGGGTTAGTTTGATTAAAGGGTTGTGTATCTTGTTGATTTTCTCAAGGAACCAACTCTTTGATACATTGATTCTTTACATTTTGTTTTCTTTGTTTCAACTTTATTGATTTCTGCCTTCAGTTTGATTATTTCCTGGTGTCTACTCCTCTGGGGGGAATTTGCCTTCATGTGTTCTAGAGCTTTCAGCTGTGATGTCAACTCTCTGATGTGACTATTCTCTAGTTTCTTCATGTGAACACTTAGAGCTATGGACTTTCATCTTAGGACTGCTTTCAAAGTGTCCCATAAGTTTGGGTATGTTGTGATTTCATTTTATTGAATTCTATGAAGTCTTTATTTTATTTCTTGATCCAGGAATGGTGCAATTGCATGTTGTTCACTTTTCATAAGTTGGTATTTTTCTGCAATTTGTGTTGTTTTTGAATTCTAACTTTAAATTATGGTGGTCTGAAAAGATACAGGGAGTTACTCCAATTTGTTGCCACATATGTGGTCGATTTTAGAGAATGGTCCATGTGATACTGAAAAAAAGGTATATTCTTTTATGTTTGGATGGAAAGTTCTATAGATGTCTGCTAATCCCAATTGGGTCATAATTTCTGTTAGGTCATTTGTCTATTCGTTAAGTTTCTGTCTGGTGGTCCTGTCCAGTGGTGAGAGTGGACTGTTGAAGTCTCCCACTCTAACTGAGTGAGATCTTATTTGTGATTTGAGTTTTAATAATTTTTAATCAGTGTTGGTGCCTTTGCTGGGGCATGGATGTTTAGGATTGAGACTTCTTCCTGATGGATTTTTTCCTGTGATGAATATGAAATGACCTTCTTCATCTGTTTTGATTGATTTTCGTTTGAAGTCTAATTTTAGATACTAGGATAGCTACCCCAGCTTGTCTCTTGGCTCCATTTGATTGGAAAATCTTATCCCAACTCTTTGCTCTGAGGTAATGTCTGTCTTTGAAGTTGAGGTGTGTCTCTTGTATGCAGCAGAAGGATCGATTCTGTCTTTGCATCCACTCTGTTAGCCTGTGTCTTTTCAAAGCGAGTTAAAACTATTAATATTGAAGGAAATTAAGGACCATCGAGTGCTTATTCTTGTTTGTTTTTTATTTCTTGGTAGTATTACTATGTGGATTTACTCGTCTTTTTCTTTTTGGTTTTTATAAATTTCGATATTCTATTCCCTATGTTTTTGTGAGTGTACATAAATTCCTTAAGTTGGAGCTTTCTTTCCAGGACTATCTGCAGGGCTGGATCAGTGGTTAAATATTGTTTTATTCTGGATTAGTTGTGGAATATCCTGTTTTCTCCATTTAAAGTGATTGAAAACTTTTTCAAGTAATAGTAGTCTGGGCTGGCATCCGTGTTCTCTCAGGGTTGGTAGAATATCTATCCAGGTCCATTTGCCTCAAGAGTTTCCATGGAAAAGTCCAGTGTAGTTCTGATAGGTTTGTCTTATATGTTACTTAGCCTTTTTACTTTGCTCCTTTAATATTCTTTCTTTATTCTGTACATTTGGTGTTTTAATTATTATATGACGAGGGGACTGTTTCTTTCAATTGTTTATTTGTATTTCCTTGGCTTTCCTTGATTTCTTGCATCTTTTGGGTTGTCTTCTCTTCCATTTATCTGAAGGATTTTCTCATTTCCTTTCTTAGGGTCT
>NW_023277325.1:0-13948 GCF_003668045.3 Cricetulus griseus | reverse complement strand
TGTGACATCACAGAGCCACAGGAGAGATTCTTCAGGAGTCATCACAGAGCCATACAAATGACATTGGTGACATCACAGAACCACAAGATAGACCCGTCAGGTGACATCACAGAGCCATAGGAAAGACACTAATGGTGACATCACAGAGCCATAGGAAAGACACTTCAGGTGATATCACATAGCCACTGAAAGACACTTCTGGTGACATCACAGAGCCACAGAGAGATACTTCGGGTGATATCACAGAACCACAGAAAGACACTTCATGTGACATCACAGAGCCACAGAGAGATCCTTCAGGTGACATCACAGAGCTACAGAGAGACCCTTCAGTTGACATCACAGAGCCATAGGAAAGACACTAATGGTGACATCACAGAGCCAAAGGAAAGACACTTCAGGTGATATCACAAGCCACAGGATAAATATTTCAGTTGACATAACAGAGCCACAGAGAGATCCTACACGTGACATCACAAAGCCACAGAGAGACACTTCAGGTGCCATTACTGAGCCACAACGCGACACATCAGGTTACATCACAGAGCCACAGAGAAACCCTTCAGGTTACATCACAGAGACACTGAGAGTCACTTCAGGTGACATCACAGAATGACACAAAGACACTTCATGTGACATCACAGAGCCACAGAGAGACCCTTCAGATGACATCACAAAGCCACAGAAAGACACTTCAGGTGAAATCACATAGCCACTGAAAGACACTTCTGGTGACATCACAGAGCCACAGAGAGACCCTTCAGGTGACATCACAGAGTCACTGAGAGATACTTCGGGTGATATCACAGAACCACAGAAAGACACTTCATGTGACATCACAGAGCCACAGAGAGATCCTTCAGGTGACATCACAGAGCTACAGAGAGACCCTTCAGGTGACATCACAGAGTCACTGAGAGATACTTCAGGTGATATAACAGAACCACAGAAAGACACTTCATGTGACATCACAGAGCCACAGAGAGATCCTTCAGGTGACATCTCAGAGTAACAGAGAGACACTTCAGTTGACATCACAGAGCAACAGAGAGACATTCAGATGACATCACAAAGCATCAGAGAGATTCTTCCGTGACAGCACAGAACCACAGAGAGACCCTTGAGGTGACATCACAGAGCCTCAGAGAGACCATTCAGTTGACATCACAGATCCACAGAGAGACCTTTGAGGTGACATCACAGAGCCACAGAGAGACACTTTAGGTGATCTCACAGAGCCACAGAGACACTTCATGTGACATCAGAGCACCACAGAGAGACACTTCAGGTGACATCACAGAGCCACAGAGAGACACTTCAGGTGACATCACAGAGCCACATAGAGACCCTTCATGTGACATCACAGAGCAACAGAGTGACCCTTCACGTGACATCACTGAACCACAGAGAGCAATTCATTTGACATCACAGAGTCACAGAGAAACATTTCAGGCGGCATCACAGAGCCACAGAGAGACCCTTCAGTTGACATCACAGAGCCACAGAGAGACCCTTCAGGTGACATATCACAGCAACAGAGAGACCCTTCAGTTGACATCACTTAACCACAGAGATATACTTCAGGATACATCATAGATCCACAGAGAGACTCTACAGGTCACAACACATAGCCAAAGAGACCCTTTATTTGATATCACAGAGCCACAGAGAGACCCTTCAGGTTACATCACATAACCACAGAGTGACCCTTCAGGTGATATCACAGAGCCAGAGAGTTCCTTCAGTTGACATCACAGATCCATAGAGAGACCCTTCAGGTGACATCACAGATCCACAGAGAGACACTTCAGGTGACATCACAGAGCCACAGAGAGACACTCAGGTGACATCAAAGAGCCACAGAGAGACCCTTCTTTTGATGTCACATGGCCACTAAATGCCTCTTCAGGTGACCTCAAAGAACCAAGAAGAGACCCTTCTGGTGACATCACAGAGTCATTGGAGAGAATCTTCAGGACACATCACATAGCCACAAATTGACACTTTTGTTGATATCACAGAGGTGAATGATAGACCCTTCTGGTGAGGTCACAGAGCACCAGAAAGACACTATTGTTACCATCACAGAGCAACAGGAAAGACCCTTCAGGTGACATCACAAATCCACTGGAAAGACCCTTCAGTTCACATCACAGAGGCACAGAGTGATCCATCTGGTGCCATAAGAGAGCCACAGAGAGACCCTATAGGTGACATCACAGAGCCAATGGAGACACTTCAGGTGACATCACAGAGCCACAGAGAGATCCTTAAGGTGACGACACATGGCCACTAAAAGACTCTTCAGGTGACATCACAGAACCAAGAAGAGACCCTTCTGGTGACATCACAGAGCCAACTGAGAGAATTTTCAGGACACATCACAGAGCCACAAATTGACACATTTGTTGATACCACAGAGTCGCATGATAGACCCTTCAGGAGAGGTCACAGAGCCACAAGAAAGACACTATTGGTAACATCACAGAGCAACAGGAAAGAGATTTCAGGTGACATCACATATCCACTGGAAAGACCCTTCAGTTGACATCACAGAGGCACAGCAAGAACCTTAAGTTGACATCAGAGATCCTCAGATAGACCCTTCAGTGACATCACAGAGCCACAGAGACACTCATCAGTTGATATCACAGAGCCACAGAGAGACCCTTCAGGTGACATCACCTGGCCACTAAAAGACTCTTCAGGTGACATCGCAGAACCAAGAAGAGACCTTTCAGGTGACATCACAAAGCCAACAGAGAGAATCTTTAGGACACATCACAGAGCCACAAATTGACACTTTGTTGATATCACAGAGGCGCATGACAGACACTTCTGTTGATGTCACAGAGCCACAAGAAAGACACTATTAGTAACATCACAGAAAGGAGACTTCAGGTGACATCACATATCCACTGGAAAGAAACTTCAGTTGACATCACAGTGGCACAGAGAGATCCTTCAGGTGACATAAAAGAACCACAGAGAGAATCTACAGGTGACATCACAGAGCCACAGAGATATCTTCATGTAACATCACAGAGCCAAGAGAGAACCTTCAGGTTACATCACTGAGCCACAGAGAGTCCCTTCAGGTGACATCAGAAAACTACAGAGATATCCTACAGTTGACATCACAGAACCACACAGAGACACTTCAGATGACATCACAGAACAACAGAGAGACCCTTCAGGTGACATCACAGAGCCACAGAGAAACACTTCAGTTGACATCACAGAGCCAAGGGAGACACTTCAGGTGACATCACAGAGCCACAGAGAGACTTTTCAGGTGACATCACATAGCCACAGAGAGACCATTCAGTTGACATCACAGAGCCACAGAGAGACCCTCCAGTTGACATCAGAGATCCACAGAGAGACCCTTCAGTGACATCACAGAGCCACAGAGAGTCCCTTCAGGTGACATCACAGAACCACGGAGATATATTACAGGTGATATCACAAACCACACAGAGACCCTTCAGGTGACATCACCGAACCACAGAGAGACCCTTCATGTGACATCACGAAGCCACAGAGAAACACTTCAGTTGACATCCCAGAGCCAAGGGAGACACATCAGGACATCACACAGCCACAGAGAGACTTTTCAGGTGACATCACAGATCACAGAGAGACAGTTCAGGTGACATATCAGAGCCACAGAGAGAACCTTCAGGTGACATCACAGAGCCACAGAGTGACCCTTCAGTTGACATCACAGATCACAGAGAGAACTTCAATTGACATCACAGAGCCACAATGAGACCATTCAGTGACATCACAGAGCCACAGAGAAACCATTCATGTGATATCACATTGCCACAGCAACCCTTCAGGTGTCATCACATAACCACACAGAGACCATACAAGTGAAAATACAAAGCCACTAAGAGACTCTTCAGGTGACATCACAGAGCCACAGTGAGACCCTTCAGTTGACATCCCAGATCACAGAGAGAACTTCAGTTGACATCACAGAGCCACAGAGAGACCCTTCAGGTGACATCAGAGCCAAAGAGACTCCCTTCAGGTGACATCACAGAACCACAGAGAGATCCTTCAGGTGATATCACAGAACCACAGAGATCCTACAGGTGATATCACGGAACCACACAGAGACCCTACAGGTTACATCACAGAACCACAGAGTGACCCTTCAGGTGACATCACAGAGTCACAGAGAAACACTTCAGTTGACATCCCAGAGCGAAAGGGGACACTTCAGGTGACATCACAGAGACACAGAGAGACTTTTCATGTGATATCACAGAACCATAGAGTGACTCTTCAGGTGACATCACAGAGCCACTAAGAGATAATTCAGATGACATCACAAGACACAGAGAGACCATTCAGTTGACATCACAGAGCCATAGAGAGACCATTTCGTGATATCAATAACCACAGAGAGACCCTTCTTGTGACATCACAGAGCCACAGTGAGACCAATCAGTTGACATCACCGATCACAGAGAGACCCTTCAGGTGACATATCAGAGTCACAGAGAGAACCTTCAGGTGACATCACAGAGCCACAGAGTGACCCTTCAGTTGACATTACAGAGCCACAGAGTGACCCTTCAAGTGACATCACAGAGCCACCTAGAGACCATTCAGTTTAATTCCGATAACCACAAAGAGACCATTAAGGTGACATCACAGAGCCCCAGAGAGACCCTTCAGGTGACATCACATAACCACAGAGAGACCATTCAAGTGACAATACAAAGCCACTAAGAGACTCTTCAGGTGACATCACAGAGCCAAGAAAGAGACCCTTCTGGTGAAATCACAGTGGCATAGGAGTGAATCTCCAGTAGACATGACAGAGCCACAGGCATGACAATTTTGCTGATATCACAGAGGCGCATGATAGAGCCATCTGGTGAAGTCACAGAGGCACAGGAAAGCCACTATAGGTGACAACACAGAGCAACAGGAAAGACTTTTCAAGTGACCTCACAGAGCCACTGGAAAGATACTTCAGGTGACATCAGAGATGCACAGAGAGATCCTTCATTTGACATAACAGAGCCACAGAGAAAACCTTCAGGTGACATCACAGAGGCACAGAACACATTCAGTTGACATCACAGATCCACAGAGAGACCCTTGAGTTGACATCAGAGAGCCACAGAGAGACCATTCAAGTGACATCACAGTACCACAGAGACATCCTTCAGTTGAAATCGCAGATCCACAGAGAGACCCTTCTTGTGACATCACAGAGACACAATGAGACACTTAGGAGACATCACAGAGGCACAGAGAGATGCTTAAGTTGACATCACAGAGCCACAGAGAGACCCTTCAGGTGACGTCACCTGGCCACTAAAAGACTCTTCATGTGACATCACAGAACTGAGAAGAGACCTTTCTGGTGACATCACAAATCAAACGCAGAGAATCTTCATGACACATCACAGAGCCACAAATTGACACTCTTCCTGATATCACAGAGGCGCATGATAGACCCTTCTGGTGAGGTCACAGAGCCACAAGAAAGACACTATTGGTAACATCACAGAGCAACAGGAAAGAGACTTCAGGTGACATCACAGATCCACTGGAAAGACCTTTCAGTTGACATCACAGAGGCACAGAGTGATCCTTCAGTTGACATAACAGAGCCAAAGAGAGAATCTACAGTTGACATCACAGAGCCACAGAGATACATTCATGTGACATCACAGAGCCACAGAGAGAACCTTCAGGAGAAATTACACAGCCAAAGAGAGTCCCTTCAGTTGACATCACAGAGGCACAGAGAGAACCTTCAGTTGACATCAGAGATCCACAGAGAGACCCTTCAGTGACATGACAGTGCCACAGAGAGACCATCAGTTGACATCACAGAGCCACAGAGAGACCTTTCAGTGACATCACAGAGCCACAGAGAGACCCTTCAGGTGATCTCACAGAGCCACAGAGAGACCATTCAGTTGACATCACAGAGCCACAGATAGACCTTGCAGGTGACATCACAGAGCCACAGAGAGACCCGTTTGGTGACATCACAGAGTGAAAGAGAGTCCCTTCAGGTGACATCACAGAACCACAAAGAGACCATTCAAGTGACAATACAGAGCCACTAAGAGACTCTTCAGGTGACATTACAGAACCAAGAGAGAGACCCTTCTGGTGACATCACAGTGGCATAGGAGAGAATCTCCAGTAGACATCACAGAGCCACAGGAATGACAAATTGTGATATCACAGAGGCCCTTGATAGAACCATCCTCTGTAGTCAGAGAGGCACAGGAAAGCCACTATTGGTGACATCACAGAGCAACAGGAAAGACTTTTCATGTGACCTCACAGAGCCACTGGAAAGACACTTCATGTGACATCACAGATGCACAGAGAGATCCTTCATTTGACATAACAGAGACACAGATAAACCCTTCAGGTGACAACACAGAGGCACAGAACACATTCACAACATCACAGAGCCACAGTGAGACCCTTCATTTGACATCACAGATCACAGATAGAACTTCAGGTGACATATCAGAGCCACAGATAGACCCTGCAGGTGACATCACAGAGCCACAGAGAGACCCTTTTGGTGACATCACAGAGCAAAAGAGAGTCCCTTCAGGTGACATCACAGAACCACAGAGAGATCCTTCAGGTGATATCACAGAACCACAGAGATACTACAGGTGATATCACAGAACCACACAGAGACCCTTCAGGTTACATCACAGAACCACAGACTGACCCTTCAGGTGACATCACAGAGCCACAGGAAACTCTTCAGTTGACATCCCAGAGCCAAGGGAGACACTTCAGGTGACATCACAGAGACACAGAGAGACTTTTCAGGTGATATCACAGAACCACAGAGTGACTCTTCAGGTGACATCACAGAGTCACCCAGAGACAATTCAGTTGACACCACAGATCCACAGAGAGAACTTCATGTGTCATCACAGAGCCACAGAGAGAACCTTCAGTTGACATCACAGAGAAACAGAGAAAACCCTCAGTTGACATCAGAGATCCACAGAGAGACGCTTCAGTGACGTCACAGAGCCACAGAGAGACCCTTCAGTGATATCACAGAGCCATAGAGAGACCCTTCTGGTGATCTCACAGAGCCACAGTGAGACTATTCAGATGACATCACAAGACACAGAGAGACCATTCAGTTGAAATCACAGAGCCACAGAGAGACCATTTAGGTGATATCAATAACCACAGGGAGACCCTTCTTGTGACATCACAGATCACAGAGAGACCCTTCAGTTGACATCACAGATCACAGAGAGACACTTCAGGTGACATATCAGAGTCACAGAGAGAACCTTCAGTTGACATCACAGAGCCACAGAGTGACCCTTCATGTGACATCATAGAGCTACCTAGAGACCATTCAGTTTACATCAGATAACCACAAAGAGACCATTAAGGTGACATCACAGAGCCACAGAGAGACCCTTCAGGTGACATCACATAACCACAGAGAGACCATTCAAGTGACAATGCAAAGCCACTAAGAGACTCTTCTGGTGACATCACAGAACCAAGAGAGAGACCCTTCTGGTGACATCAAGGTGGAATATGAGTGAATCTCCAGTAGACATGACAGAGCCACAGGAATGACAATTTTGATGATATAACAGAGGCGCATCATAGACCAATCTGGTGATGTCACAGAGGCACAGGAAAGCCACTATTGGTGACAACACAGAGCAACAAGAAAGACTTTTCAAGTGACCTCACAGAGCCACTGGAAAGACACTTCAGGTGACATCAGAGATGCACAGAGAGATCCTTCATTTGACATAACAGAGCCACAGAGAAAACCTTCAGGTGACATCACAGAGGCACAGAACAAATTCAGTAGACATCACAGATCCACAGAGAGACCCTTGAGGTGACATCAGAGAGCCACAGAGAGACCATTCAGGTGACATCACAGTACCACAGAGAGATCCTTCATTTGAAATCACAGATCCACAGAGAGACCCTTCAGGTGACATCACAGAGCCACAATGAGACACTTAGGAGACTCACAGAGGCACAGAGAGAAGCTTAAGTTGACATCACAGAGCCACAGAGAGACTCTCTGGTTATGTCAGCTAGCCACTAAAAGACTCTTCAGGTGACATCACAGAACCAAGAAGAGACCTTTCTGGTGACATCACAAAGCAAACAGATAGAGTCTTCATGACACATCATAGAGTCACAAATTGACACTTTTGTTGATATCACAGAGTCACATGATAGACCCTTCTGGTGAGATCACAGAGCCACAAGAAAGTACTATTGGTAACATCACAGAGCAACAGGAAAGAGACTTCAGGTCACATCACAGATCCACTGGAAAGACATTTCAGTTGACATCACAGAGGCACAGAGAGATCCTTCAGGTGACATAAAAGAGCCAAAGAGAGAATCTACAGCTGACATCACAGAGCCACAGAGAGACCTTCAGGTGACATCACAGAGCCACAGAGAGACCCTTCAGGAGAAATCACAGAGCCACAGAGAGTCCCTTCAGGAGTCATCACAGAACCACAGAGAGTACTACATTTGACATCACAGAACCACACAGAGACCCTTCAGTTGACATCACAGAACCACAGAGATACCCATCAGGTGACATCACAGAGCAACAGAGAAACACTTCAGTTGAAATCCCAGAGCCAAGGGAGACACTTCCGGACATCACAGAGCCACAGAAAGACTTTTCAGGTGACATCACAGAACCACAGATTGACTCTTTAGATGACATAACAGAGCCACAGAGAGAATCTACAGGTGACATCACAGAGCCATAGAGAGAACTTCATGTGACATCACAAAGCCACAGAGAGACCCTTCAGGTGACATCACACAGCCACAGAGAGTCCCTTCAGGTAACATCACAGAATCACAGAGAGATCCTACAGTTGACATCACAGAAGCACACACAGACCCTTCAGGTGACATCACAGAGCCACAGAGAGACTTTTCACGTGACATCACAGAACCACAGAGAGACTCTTCAGGTGACAGCACAGAGCCACAGAGAGACCATTCAGTTGACATCAGAGATCCACAGAGAGACACTTCAGTGACATCTTAGAACCTGAGAGAGCCACCTCCATTGACATCACAGAGCCACAGAGAGACCCTTCAATGACATCACAGAGCCACAGAGAGAAAATTCTTGTGACATCACAGAGCCACAGTGAGACCCTTCCGTTGACATCACAGATCACAGAGAGAACTTCAAGTGACATATCAGAGCCACAGAGAGACCCTTCAGGTGACATCACAGAGCCACAGAGTGACCCTTCAGTTGACATCACAGATCACAGAGAGAACTTCAGTTGACATCACAGAGCCACAAAGAGACCCTTCAGTGACATCACAGAGCCACAGAGAGACAATTCATGTGACATCACAGAGCCACAGAGAGACACTTCAAGTGTCATCACATAACCACAAAGAGACCATTCAAGTGAAAATACAAAGCCACTGAGAGACTCTTCAGGTGACATCACAGAACCAAGAGAGAGACCCTTCTGGTGAAATCACAGTGGCATAGGAGTGAATCTCCAGTAGACATGACAGAGCCACAGGAATGACAATTTTGCTGATATCACAGAGGCGCATGATAGAGCCATCTGGTGATGTCACAGAGGCACAGGAAAGCCACTATTGGTGACAACACAGAGAAACAGGAAAGACTTTTCAAGTGACATCCCAGAGCCACTGGAAAGACACTTCAGGTGACATCAGAGATGCACAGAAAGATCCTTCATTTTACATAACAGAGCCCCAGAAAAACCTTCAGGTGACTTGACAGAGGATCAGAACACGTTCGGTTGACATCAATGATCCACAGAGAGACCCCTGTGGTGACATCACAGAGCCACAGAGAGACCATTCAGGTGACATCACAGTACCACTGAGAGATCCTTCATTTGAAATCACAGATCCACAGAGAGACCCTTCAGGTGATATCACAGAGCCACAATGAGACACTTAGGAGACATCACAGAGGCACAGAGAGATGCTTAAGTTGACATCACAGAGCAACAGAGAGACACTTCAGGTGACATCACCTGGCCACTAAAAGACTCTTCATTTGAAATAACAGTACCAAGAAGAGACCTTTCTGGTGACATCAAAAATCAAACGCAGAGAATCTTCATGACACATCACAGAGCCACAAATTGACACTCTTCTTGATATCACAGAGGCGCATGATAGACCCTTCTGGTGAGGTCACAGAGCCACAAGAAAGACACTATTGGTAACATCACAGAGCAACAGGAAAGAGACTTCAGGTGACATCACAGATCCACTGGAAAGACCTTTCAGTTGACATCACAGAGGCACAGAGTGATCCTTCAGTTGACATAACAGAGCCAAAGAGAGAATCTACAGTTGACATCACAGAGCCACAGAGATACATTCATGTGACATCACAGAGCCACAGAGAGAACCTTCAGGAGAAATTACACAGCCAAAGAGAGTCCCTTCAGGTGACATCACAGAACCACAGAGAGATCCGACATTTGACATCACAGAACCACACAGAGACCCTTCAGACGACATCACAGAACCACAGAGATACCCTTCACGTGATATCACAGAGCCACAGAGATACACTTCAGTTGACATCCCAGAGCCAAGGGAGATACTTCAGGACATCACGCAGCCACAGAGAGATTTTTCAGGTGACATCACAGAATCACAGAGAGATCCTACAGGTGATATCACAGAACCACACAGAGACCCTTCAGTTGACATCACAGAACCACAGACAGACCCTTGAGGTGACATCACAGAGCCACAGAGAAACACTTCATTTGACATCCCAGAGCCAAGCAAGACACTTCAGGTGACATCACAGAGACACAGAGACACTTTTCAGGTGATATCACAGAACCACAGAGTGACTCTTCAGGTTACATCACAGAGCCACACAGAGACAATTCAGTTGACACCAAGATCCACAGAGATAACTTCATGTGACAACACAGAGCAACAGAGAGACCCTTCATTTAACATCACAGATCCACAGAGAGAACCTTCAGTTGACATCAGAGATCCACAGAGAGACCCTTCAGTGACATCACAGAGCGACAGAGCAATGCTTAAGTTGACATCACAGAGCCACAGAGAGACCCTTCAGGGACATCACGGAGCCACAGAGACACCCTTCAGGTGATCTCACAGAGCCAAAGAGAGACCATTCAGTTGACATCACAGAGCCACAGAGAGACCGTTCAGTGACATCACAGAGCCACAGAGAGACCCTTCAGATGACATCACAGAGCCACAGAGAGACCATTCTGTTGACATCACAGAGCCACAGAGAGACAATTTAGGTGATATCAAAAACCACAGAGAGACTCTTCATGTGACATCACAGAGCCTCAGTGAGACGCTTCAGTTGACATCACAGGTCACAGAGAGACCTTTCAGGTGACATATCAGAGTGACAGAGAGAACCTTCAGGTGACATCACAGATCCACAGAGTGACCCTTCTGTTGACATCACAGATCACAGAGAGAACTTCAGTTGACATCACAGAGTCACAAAGAGACCCTTCATTGACATCAAAGAGCCACAGAGAAACACTTCAGTTGACATCCCAGAGCCAATTGAGACACATCAGGACATCACACAGCCACAGAGAGACTTTTCAGGTGACATCACAGAACCACAGATTGACTCTTCAGGTGATATAATAGAGCCACACAGAGACAATTCAGCTGACACCACAGATCCACAGAGATAACTTCATGTGACATCACAGAGCCACAGAGAGACCCTTCAGGTGATCTCACAGAGCCACAGAGAGTCTTTTCAGGTGACATCACAGATCCACAGAGAGACTCTTCAGGTGACCTCACAGAGTCACAGAGAGACCCTTAAGATGACATCACAGATCCACCGAGAGAACTTCAGGTGAGATCACAGAGCCACAGAGTGACCCTTCAGTTGACATCACAGAGCCACAGAGAGACCATTCAGGTGATATCAAGAACCACAGAGTGACCCTTCTTGTGACATCACAAAGCCACAGTGAGACCCTTCCGTTGACATCACAGACAACAGAGAGAACTTCAGGTGACATATCAGAGCCACAGAGAGATCCTTCAGGTGACATCATAGAGCCACAGTGTGGCCCTTCAGGTAACATCATAGAGCCAAGAGAGACCCTTCATTGACATCACAGAGCCACAAAGAGACCATTCAGGTGACATCACAGAACCACAAAGAGACCAATCATGTGACATTACAGAGCCACAGAGAGACCCTTCAGGTGACATCACAGAGCCACAGAGAGTCTTTTCAGGTGACATCACAGATCCACAGAGAGACTCTTCAGGTGACCTCACAGAGTCACAGAGAGACCCTTAAGATGACATCACAGATCCACCGAGAGAACTTCAGGTGAGATCACAGAGCCACAGAGAGACCCTTCAGTTGACATCACAGAACCTTAGAGACCCTTCCGTTGATATAAGAGATCCAGAGAGAGACTCTTCAGGTGACATCAGAGAGTCACAGAGAGACCCTTCAGATGACATCACAGATCCACAGAGAGAACTTCAGGTGACATCACAGAGACACAGAGAGTCTTTTCAGGTGACATCACAGAACCACAGAGAGACTTTTCAGGTGATATTACAGAGGCATAGGAGTGACTCTCCAGGAGACACAGAAAGACTTTTCAGGTGATATCAGAGAACCACACAGAGACCCTTCATATGACATCACAGAACCACAGAGACCCTTCTGTGATATCACAGAGACACAGAGAGACCTTTCAGGTGACATCACAGTACCACAGAGAGATCCTTCAGGTGAAATCACAGATCCACAGAGAGACCCTTCTGGTGACAACACAGAGCAACAATGAGACATTCAGGAGACATCACAGGGCCACAGAGCGATGCTTAAGTTGACATCAGAGCCCCAGAGATTCCCTTCAGGTTACGTCACAGGGCCACTAAAAGACTCTTCAGGTGACATCACAGAACCACAGAGAGATCTTTCAGGTGATATCACAGAACCACTCAGAGACCCTTCAGGAGACATCACAGAAGCACAGAGCGACGCTTCAGGTGACATCACAGAGCCACAGAGAAACACTTCAGTTAACATCACAGAGCCAAGGGAGACACGTCGGGTGACATCACAGAGACACAGAGAGACTTTTTAGGTGATATCACAGAACCACAGAGTGATTCTTCAGGTAACATCACAGAGCCACACAGAGACAATTCAGTTGACACCACAGATCCACAGAGAAAAATTCATGTGACATCACAGAGACACAGAGAGACCCTTTATTTGACATCACAGAGCCACAGAGAGAACCTTCAGTTGACATCACAGAGCCACAGAGAGACCCTTCAGTGACATCACATAGCCACAGAGAGACCCTTCAGTTGACATCACATAGCCACAGAGAGACCCTTCAGGTGACATCACAGAGTCACAGAGAGACCATTCAGGTTTCATCACAGTACCACAGAGAGATCCTTCAGTTGAAATCACAGATCCACAGAGAGATCCTTCAGGTGACATCACAGAGCCACAATGAGACACTCAGGAGACATCACAGAGCCAAAGAGAGACCATTCAGGTGACAATACAAAGCCACTACGAGTCTCATCAGGTGACATCACCGAACCAAGAGAGAGACATTTCTGGTGACATCACAGAGCCACAGAGAGAACCTTCAGTGACATCACAGAGCCACAGACAGTCCCTTCTGGTGATCTCACAGAGCCACAGAGAGACCCTTCTGGTGACATCACAGAGCCACAGTGAGATCCTTCAGGTGACATCACAGATCACAGTGGGAACTTCAGGTGACATATAAGGGCCACTGAGAGAACCTTCAGGTGATATCACAGAGCCACAGAATGACCCTTCAGGTGACATCACAGAGCCACAGAGAGACAATTCAGGTGAAGT